>NC_079902.1:6523616-6823616 GCF_024868665.1 Triplophysa rosa
ATTACCCACACCTGCCCCGTGTCATTATCCCTTGTTTGTCTTACCTATATATACCCTCTTGTTTCTTTGTCCTGTGTTCGGTCATTGTATGTATATGGTTCTTGTCTGCGTATCCCCCGTGCCTTGTGCTGTATGTTCCTGTTCCTGGTTGTTGTGTGAGTTTAGTTATTGTCAGTTCTTTGTAGTTTTGTTCAGTGTGGTGTTTAGTCCTTGTATTTTAGTTTAGTCAGTTTATGTGCCTGTTCTGTTCTTCCATTCATTATCGTGTTTTGTTCCCCACTGTGGGTTTTTGTTTTGCGTGTTTTTTGTAATATTAAAGTCTTGTTAACCCCTTCACTGCCTGCCTGCAATTGGGTTCTTTTGCCATTCCTGACACATAGAGTGCAACTCGAAATGATTAAATAAGGGTTAAATGTACATATTCATTTACTTAGGCTCCTTTATTAGTATTAGTTTTACGACAGGGGTTGAGGATTTATCTAAACCAGTGGTTCTCAAACTGGGGGCCGTGGCTGCCTGGGGGGCCCCAAGATGGATCCAGGGGGTCACAGATTTTGTGGCATTTTATGAAATATAGAAATTTATCATAGATTTTATGCAATCAAACATCAGAAAAATGACACCACCAACCAAACGAATGGAGGTTCCAGCATTGTATAACTGAATGTTTTTGGTTTAATTAAAATTCCAAGTTTAAGATTATACGTCTTTATATGGGGGGCCGCAAAGCGATGCACTTAACACAAAGGGGGCCTTACAATGAAAAAGTTTGAGAACCACTGATCTAAACGTCTACCTTAAACTACCTTAAGCTAATTCTGTCTAACTGGATTTCATGACTAAACATTCAACATTCAAAGGCACTTGGGACATTTTATTTAGTGACTTGACCTGTAATGTGAAACACTGCTATCATCCCACCCACATTTTTAGGTAAAGAGACTTTTCATGAGCAGACCACTTATCCTAATGAGCAGGAGCGGCAAAATAAAGCACGAGGGGGGGCTGCATGAAGAAAGTGGCCCACTAGGTCATCATTCGTTTTCATTGAGAGGGGCGAGAAGAACAGAGAGCCGCTCCGATCCCGTGAAACTGGCCTTTCTCAGAATTTAACAATACTTGTGACTTGTATCAGGATCTTCCGCTGCTAAAAGCATATATTTCATTCATTTATCAGATGATTCATTTTATAATGGAGTTGCTGTTAAACAGAGTAAAGCACAAATATCAGATTTTGGTGTTGCTTGCTGTTAGATCAGACCATTAAAAGGTGATGGAAGTATTATTATTGAAGTTCAGTCCGTTCAGATCTTGTTTGCGTGAAACAGACTCACACGTTCTTCCAAATGAGCACGAGATGGCTGGGTCCAGCGTGTGCTCAGACACACATTTCAGTAAATAATTTTTTGCTGGTAATTGGAGTTTCGCTCGTGTTTACGTCTAATAAGGATGCCTCATCACCTCACCAACCGAAAGTCTTGCAGCTTTTCTTCTCAGATCTCATGTTTTTGATGATCAATCGGAGCCATGATTTGGGAAGAAAGTCACAGCAACAGCAACTAATGGATTATTATTATTCTGCATTGAAAGTGAAGGATTCTGTGTGTGCACTTTTACACACTTATCTCACAGACCTGAGGGTGAACAGACAACAGATGTCAATATTCTTTTATTTGTCTAGGATGATGTATCCAGACTTATGAAACATGCATAGCCTCGAGCTTGTGGTAATTTGACTGTTATTATAGCAAATCGATGGCGGGATGTCCATGTTACCCAAAGGATCTTAACCAAACTAGGGCCACAAGACCATCACTTGTAAAGAGATGCATGTCTTATGAGGCGCGATGTGGACACGTGGTACTGTGTCATTGAGGTGGTGAGCTAAGTGGGTGGGATGAATACTTTTCAATATACAGCCACGGAAAATATAAAGCGAGCTCTCCAAAATTATTTTCAGTTTTTCTAAATTTACCATTTATGTTTAAGTAAAATCATTTTTGTTTCATTCTGTAAACTACTGACACCATAAACGACACAAACCGGTTAAAATAACAACAAATATGGAGTGTTTGTAGACCTTGAATACTCTTGAAGTGCATTGATCTTGAAGTTCATATTCATTCAAACAACACAATACTAAGGTTTTTACATGTATTTTAGGATCAGTTCAAAAAAGACGGAAGACGCCTGACTTTTTACAACTTTCATAACAAAGATCCATATTAGGTTCAAAAATATCCCATTCCTACTATTGGATGGCTTCCCACAACAGTAATGGACTTCATCATTTTTGTAGTAACTTCACCATGTCGAAATTCATTAAACACTAATGACACTTCATTAAAAACTTGTGTTGTTGGTTTGTTCTAATCTTAATAAACACTGAATACTTTAGGTGTAGAGGAGCAGTGGCTTGTATGAAGTGAAGGAGATTTCAGATGATTTTCAGTGGCCCAAACACAGTCTAATTAATGCAATTAAAATCCTGTTCTGCCATTTTGTTTGAGACATCTCTGAAAAATATAACCGTTTTTATCTTCTGGGTTACACCATACAGACAGTATCCTAATGGGTGAATCTCACAAAATCTGTCAAAAGAAAAATATTTATACTAAGTGTTCACTTTTTTCAACATCAGTGTTTGGATGACTATTGTTTTTTGAATCGGCGTAACTTAAAGCTTGTTCAAGGCTATTGTTTCGTTCGTTTTGGGAAGGAAAACATGGTTTGTAGAATAGTTTTAAAGCTTTAGTTGAGTTCCTTTGTTTTAGGATACGATCTAATGAGATGCTGTATCACAACCACATTGTCATCATGACACATCAGCATATGTGTTGAATTGGCTGAATAACTTATTTTATTTTGCTTAAAATATGGAAATGAAATGAAAAAATAGGCTTTGTACAAAATATCATTTCCTTTTGTCATCTGGACAGATTTTTTTGTGTGAGATTTACCCTTGTCATGGACAACATCTTGTACAGTCTATTGAACACATTGTTTGAATTGTGAAAATGAATACATCCACATTGCCATTCAGTCAGCGGTACTTGATGGTTTCTTGTAAAATTATTGGATTTGTCGGATAAATATACAGTGGTAAGTGAACACAAACGGTTTGATTATTTAACATTTGATTTATTTTAGTAAGAGTGGATTCTGGCAGGGGTATTATTCCACTTGAGAGAATGATCTCACTCGACTCGGTGCATTTACGTCTGCAAACAGATGGATTACAGTGTGGATTTTGGATACTTGAGAGGGTGTAGATTGATAGAGTACAGCTATCTTCAACTTCTACTGCTGGCAATAGTTGCCTTCTAGTATATATTGCGTAGGATTTTTTTCTTTTATAAAGAAGACTTTTACCGAAATGCCCATAATTGGAAACTCCAGTGGGAGTGCTTGACCATAACTACATTTCTTAGTTCACAACTTCTCAACTTCAACTTCTCAACTTCTACTGCTCACTTTTATGACTCATCCATATGTAATTTTGGTGTATAGTTTTGGATTTGTTCATTTTTCAAAGGCTGTTAAACGGATTTCTTGCAGTCAAGATGCAGCAAAGGCCCACAGAGAGGATAAAGTCATGTGGTGCAGATAGCAGCGCCATTTCCAGAGCTATAAGCATATGGTTGTCATAGCTCTTTGAATGGTACTGCCATATGCATTGAACTATCAGCATCACGCTCCAACATCTCTTCCAAAGGCTGTGTAAGTGAGTTCATTTGTTTGTCTGTCTATCGTAATTTGTTTATTTCTTAGTTGGTTGTTTGTTTCTTGTCTTTCATTTATTTGAAATTCTTTTTTTAATATATACAAATCTAACATCACTCTCAGTGCAATGAGATAATGGGTTTAAATAAATAAAAAAGGCAGACCTTTCTAACTACATGTTAAAACTCAGGCACGATTATGGGATGCCCATTGGTGTTAAGTTGTCTTGTCAACAACTTTTTGGCAGAAAATCAGACCTTTAAAAAGAGATGGAATTAAGTTTCCAGCTTCAAGATTTGTTTACATTGTGGGGAGCATCCAAAAGTGCCCACGGGGAAAACAGTTTAACAAGCGTACTAAATAATATTAATAAAGATTTTTATCTTCGTCTTAAAAATCTAGGTTTGTTTAAAGGTTAAATTGGGGGACTGGGTTAAGAGGATAGGAAATAGCATTAGCTCAGTATAAAAGCAATAGAAGTCAATGGAATTAAGCAGCCACAGCGATAGAATAACAAACATGCGTGTGTGTTTTCTCCGTTCTCAGCTGTGTCCTAACGCATACAAATGAGATTTCAAGAGGAACGGATCAATGTGGTTGTTGTTAGGATCACTCACAGAAAACTGTGTCCAGAGGTCCCTGCAGTTTTAAAGAGAAGTGACCTTTTGGTAAATGTCCAGTGCTCTTCATCTCAACCCAATGCATTAACTCGGAGTGGGATGAAACCTGATAGGCAGAGGGGACTTTCTGTGCCTAAGTGCTGTTTCTATATCAGTTCATGAAATAAAAAAATCTAAGAGCCAGCTCTATTATTAGCTCTTATTGGTTATGTAACAGCATTCGTTGCATGAGAATAACGGGACACTTAGAAGAGTTCAGCCATGCCCAGCATTCCTCGCTTTCATCGAGCAGTGCATTATCTCAGCGGAGTGACTTTCAGCGGAGTGACTTTCAGCCCTTTTGTTTGTTTGCTAAAAGCAGCATTATGGTCCATTCTTTTTGCTCTAACAACTTGTGCTCATAAAGGTTTGCTTTGCCTATTGAATTTCCTGGAATTATGCCACCAACCATTTCACTTTTTATGATGTTTGGGAGGATTTCTCCTATTCATTTTCTCATTGCAAAAAAGCTGAGAGAAAACTCACAGCATTACCAGAAAGGTATTTAAAGGTACAAGACTCAAATTGTACTATGGATGCAGTTATGATGGGATGATCTTTTCAGTTTTATGTGTAGTGCCGTTCTGGGATATCAATTAAACTCTTATTGTATTTATTTATTGAAATGAGGTTGAAATTACTCTGACTTCTACAGAAGCATGTATCATCATATAGTTCTGTGTTGAAAGGTTAATAAACAAATGGGATATTTTTCATCCAGAATCTTACTCTGCCGGTAATGTGACTGTAACGTGAACTCTTCACATCAGGTTCTTAACATGTTAGAATCTAATTCCAAGGTTTTTGTAGGTTTTTTTCATCGGTTATTAGATCAGTGATCTTGTGCTCTGGGTTTAGTTTGACACAGATGTGTTAGTGGGTTCAATGGGTTTCACTCACAGTTTTTGCAAACAAAGCTTTTCTACAGCAAAATGTCTGTGTGTGGTCTAAACAGAAAAATAAGAAGGTTAAAGAATAGATTTTAAAGAAACATAGATTTTTACTGCTGTATGTAATAGCATCTGCTCTTATGCCACTGCAATGATGATATTAACATACTTGCAATTTAGCTTTAACTTAAAGAGGCATACATTTCCAAATAATACCATCTTGAAAAAAACAATTGTCTAAAATATTCTTTACCATGCTTGTGGCCCTTTGAAATACATTAAAACGTAGTATTTGATTCAATCAAATAGTTTTTTAAATTATAAAATACTTTGTTGTATTAGTTTGTTGCTGCTTTAATGTAATATTGATGTTCAAAAAATTTTTACTTGCTTCTGGTAAACAATTTTATAGAGCTCGTTGTCTGGCTTTTCAGCCTTGACTAATGGGTTCAGAAAAACATGAAGTGAGTGGGTCATGATGTAAATGGACTTGTTTCTTTTAAATGTTTTTGAAATATTGAGCTGGTAGACAGAAACACATGTTTACTGTCATACATCAATACCAGGAACTGATATATTCGTTCTTTATCATACAAACCTGTGATTGCTACCTCACATCTGAAAAACACTCAGTGTGCTTAAAAGGCTCTTCACAGTGATGCCATAGAAGAAACATTTTTAATTCCACAAAGAACCGTTTAGTGAAAGGCTCTTTAAAGAACCATATCTTTTACCTTTTTGTAATCTGTAGAACATTTTTTCGCCACAAAGAACCTTTTGTGAAACAGAAAGGTTCTTCAGATGTTAAAAGTTCTTTATGGAATCATTTAGACAAAAAAAGGTTCTTCTATGGCATTGTGAGGCACCTATATTTTTAAGAGTGAATGACTGTATACACTGACAAAAAAATTATGATGTGCCTCATAGATTTTATGAAAAGATATTATTAAAATATACTTGATATAATTATGTTCCTGTTTTTAACAAAAAAATAACGTCAAAATCTTGGGAATAAAATCTACAAATTTTGGTTGTCAAGATTTTGATGATTTTGTTTGAGTAATTTTAATTGAACAAATTATTAAGTAATCCAAATCAATTTTATTATGTTAAACCCATTTAAATTGGTCAAATTAAGTTTACTTATTTATTTTGAGTATCTGACTGCATTAGGAGATTCATTTTCCAGATTAAAGGCGGGGTAACCGATTTCCGAATTACGCTTTAGACAACTGAGTCGGCCGAGTACCAAAACAACCTTGTCGCCAATCAGCAGTAAGGTGCACAGTGCACAGGACGGACATTAGCCGAGACGAGCGCTGACGAAAGCGAAAGATGGGGGTAGGGGTGTGTTTGTTTTGGTGATTTGAACATCAACAACAGCTAAGAGAAATCTGACCTTTAACTGTCATTTTAAGTGTTTTTCAGTGAAAAGAAAGAATTGTTCGTTCTAAAAGCGAATGCTCACCCAGACCTGCCTGAAACACCTCGTGTAACCACACCCCCACAAATCTACGTCAGTTCGTGGTATGATTTGATTTTGGTATGATTAACCGCCCAAATGTATACACAAGTAAGGTGGGCGTACCTGTCAGTACAATACGCCCTTTTCACAATGACGTCACTTAACTTCCGCCTTTTCGCAAAACAGTGTATCATAACATCCGTCTTGCAACAAACAAGAAGAAGGAGAAGAACTTCCGTTTTGCCGTCGCGCTGGAATTTAACAACAGTGAGAGAAAAAAACTGACAGAACACGTATTCAAGTACTTATACTAGCACCTTCGCCAACACAAAAACAAAACAAAACACTTACCTTCATAATCAAACAGGTACTGTTCAACGAAGAATTTGTATCCTTTCTCTAGCTTTGATCTTGTTGTTAGCGAAAATTTGNAAAACAAAACACTTACCTTCATAATCAAACAGGTACTGTTCAACGAAGAATTTGTATCCTTTCTCTAGCTTTGATCTTGTTGTTAGCGAAAATTTGTCTGCAAGACGTTTTTCATCTTTTTGTTTTTTTTGTTGTTGTTTTTTTTTCTTTTTTTTTTTCTTTTTTTTGTGTTTTTTGTTGTATTTTCTTCTTCTTCTTGAGTTTTACTGGCGGTTGGCAAATCAGCTTATAGATGCATTACCGCCACCTTATGAACTGGAGTGCTAGCGGAAGTAATGATACACTGCTTCGCGGCAGAACGGAAGATGCGTGACGTCATGTGAAAAGGGCGTATTGATTTGGAACCTGATGTTCCAAATATGGTAAGAGGCGTTACATTTCCATCACACGCTTGCAGTATTCGACCAATCACTACGCACTGGTTAACTGGCCAATCATAGCACACCTCGCTTTTCAGAACGATGAGCTTTGTTAAAAATCAGCGTGTTTCAGAGAGGCGGAGCAAAGAGGAGATATACAAACATGCATGGTATGTGAAAAATACAGCGTTTTTGAACTTTAAATCGTGTATACACATTGCATTACATCTAAAACAAACCATAATATTTGTTTTAGCCGTGTCATATGACCCCTATAAGTATGGGTTTTTTAAGTTGTTAGCGCTGTTCAGAAGAGCAGCGCTTGTGCCTAGGCGGAGGGAGGCACGATATGAGTCATGAAGTGTGTTAATTCACTTATTGGGCAGCAACTGTGCTACTGCCCGTACAGAGATCAACAGTCTCTTCTTACTTGACCATCTATGTTGTAAAAAATAGTATATTTCAATATGAACAATACTTTAATAAATTGTTTCTGAAATAACTCGTTGGGAATATTTATCATATATAGTGGACTGTCCGTGGCTACTCCGCTTTTCGACTCCAGTATGTGTATGTGGTTCCCAAAATGTCATTTGGGGAAGGTCACTTGGCTGTTGCGGTGCATTACACTTAAAAAAAGTTTATTCCTGTGACTAAAAATGTCACTTGTTCATTGGTTTACGCGTTTTTGTGCTTGGACATCGGATGCACAATCAAGTGCCGCGAGTGCAGATGATGCACGCAGTTTTATACTGGCCACGTTTCTGTCTCTGTCTACCGCAAATATAACTTGCGAGTGTGAGCAACGGGAGATGGTGAGAAAGCGGTGCATCCTGCGTTTTCCACGGGTTTTAGATGTTAATGGCCACTACACAATACACACCTTCCGCAAGCATTTCTTAATTTCTTCCAAAAAGTGGTGGGGACATGTCCCACCCGCAAATTACGCCTGTGGTATTAAGGTTGTAAATTGTGTGATTCAAGAATTGAAATGACTTGTTAAGAATATACATTTACATGCATTTTTATGAAAGATGAATGCTTAGAAAAAGGAGACACTATAGAGACAGCAGCTATTATCTCATTGTTGCTGGTTTACAGGACTTTAGCCACTGATCAGAGATCAGTCCAACTAGTCCCATGCTCTTAAATATTTATTAGATTATGATGTCATGTGTGATTTGTTTAGTAATTTAAACTGTAAACAACTCAACAATTCTTCTTCTTATTGTTTTTTCAACATAAAAGCCTTTTTGGGCGACATTTGCTATTGCCGACTAACTCTCAGATGAACTTGACCACTCAGAATTTCAATGTGAAGTTTGACATGTTAATGTTTTGGTAACTTTTACTTTGAGCTTAAGGAGTTTCAGGTTGTAACCCATCATAACTATTACTTCAATTAAACAAAATTAAAGGGCACGCCATGAATTGCAAAGCGATTTGTGATTTCACTAGAACAGATATTTGGCTGTGAAAAAAATGATTAGTCCTATTAAGGAAAGAACATTGCACATCACTTATGACAACTGAACCAGTGAAGAAATAAATGATAATATAAAAAATATAAGTTTAGAATGGATGAGTGAATAATGGCAATTTTCATCTCCTTTCATCTTCATCGCCTTTGCGTCAGCCTGAGGAAAGAGGTGAAATTGTATTGACGTGAAATCTTTCTCTGGTTTGTGTCATGGAAAATGAATCCAACACTGTGACCTGTGTTCCCTTCTGGTCTTGGTCCTTTGCCTAAGTTCTAACAGACACAGAAACACACAGACAGGTTGTGATTGTAAAGTAAACTCCGAGACCTTCAGTGTTGTCCTCTCTTTTTTTTACTCTCTGTCTCTCTCCATCATTGTCATTGCTGCCTTGGCCGCCACCATATACCTTATTTCTATCAGAAAACAATCAGGTCATGGTCCTGTTCAGGTGCCACTCAGCCACACAGTTTTTAAAGTCTTCTATCACACACACACACACGCACACACACGGTGTATTTACACCCCCATGTGGCTAACAGGCCAAACTCAAGCTTTTGACAATCACCATAATGTGTGGTGAGCTTATTTTGACCAAAAACCATTACACACAATATGCATCATACACATGTGTAAATGCGCTGAAGCTCAGACTATAGCACTGTCTCAGTTAAAGGTATAGTCCACCCAAAAATGAAAATTCACCCTCAAGATATGTTCCAAACCTGTACAAATGTCTTTGTTCAAAAGAAAGGTAACGGAAGAATATTTGTAACCAAACAGTTGTGGGGCACCATTGACAACCATAGTAGGAAAAACACAGTAGGAAATCAATGGTGACCCAGAACTGTTTGATTTCCCACATTCATCAAAATATCTTCTCTTGCGTTCAATAGAACAAAAGTATACAGATTTGGAACAACTTGAGGGTGAGTAAATAATGACAGAATTTTTATTTTTGGGTGAACTGTCCCTGCAAAACAGACAACACTATGTTAGTTTTAGAGTTGCTGTAATAATACAGATGAGGAGTCTTTCTCAAAGATTATCTAGTAAAGTAAGACGTGGTTTACTGAATGTCACTGTGATACTTCCGGACCTGCTGAGTTGAAACTCATTTTGCAGTGTCTCGTCTGACCCCGTGTGAACTGGAATATGTCTGAAAAGATAAGTTGGTAATAGATTGCCTACTCACTCATTCTGTGAAGTGAGCCTGGAATTGCCGATGGTATCAGACAGTGAAGAAAGTTATCTTGACCTGCCGTTTGCTGGTTAATCCTATGCGAGGAGAGATTTTCCTGGATTGCCTCCTCTCTCTCTTTGAAATGATAGCGTGCATGACGCAAACTATATCACGATGAGGTGTGTTTATCAGATAAGAAGGCTTGATAAACAAGGGTTTAGTGCTTCTAGTAAATGATCCTTCCGTTATCATCACCTGTGTGAGACGTCTGTGTTTCAAAGAGAAGAAGAATAGTTTGACTTTCAACTCTCCGCATACAGTATAATGATGTATTAGATAGGTATTAGAAGCATCAATTTTAGTCTGTGCCCTGTTGAACTATTCTCATTCTGACAGGAGTTTTTATTCACTGGATGTGTTTCATCTAAAGGCACATTTATGTGAGTTTTTGCGCCAACATCTGCTTATGTAAACTCTACATGCTCTCCAATTTTAGCCTTGGAAAATGGCCAGTGTGTCCTAAATTAGCTAAAGCCTTTTGAAAATGTGTTATTCATTTATTTTACTTAATGAATTCATTTTTATTCATACGCAACTGTTATTGTATACATTTCACTGTAATGATATAAACAAGAGTGCTCAAAATACCCACCTCAACTCTACCCTTCCATATAAGGCACAGGAAACTAACACAGAAAAAAAGCAGATGCATAAACATTGAGAGTAAGAGAAAGTGTGTCAATATTTACTAGATAACTATTAAACTGGGAGAAATGATAAAACTATAATATTTAAGGTAAATAATAATAATGAAAAAAATGGACTACATTTCTGATGTTTATACACTGTGAAAATGAACTATCTAAATATAAGAAATAAATTCATGATATGAGAAGAAATAAGTGAAACTATCTGCCAGCGCAGTGAGACAATTAGTAAGATTTCTTCAAGTAAGAAACCATATCTAGGCTTTAGAAAAGTAAGAAATCTCTTGAAATAAGTGGTAAAACATGCAATGTTATAAGTTTAAATACTGGTTTTCTTATTTTTTAAGATCTTTAAACAAGAGTTACTTTTTTTCGCTATAGTTTAGAAAAAGAACTCTGAGTTAAACTGTTTCAGATCAAATTCATCTTGATAATGTCAGATAACTAGGATAGAAATGTATGGATTAGGTTGAATAGCTGTCGGATGTTAAATTTAAAGTGGTTGATTTGGAAAGGTGCTAACTTTAGCCTGCTAGCACTGAAATTATAATCCCACCCTCTATGCAATTCGCCGTCCAAAGCCACGCCTCCTCCAAACACATTAATGTATTTCGTAAATCCACGTAACGAATGACAAACTAAATCCATTAAATTCTTCTTGAAGCATGTACATGTCCGAAAAAAGGAGAGCAACCATGGTATCGTCTTTCAGACCCTTTGCCTTCCGGAGCTGTCTCCATCGTGTAAAAACTGAACCGATGTTAATTCGAGTTTTTCCTCTTTCATGATCCAGACATTTTTTCATCACTGCTTTTTCAAAAACTGACTTTCGTTTTGTAGACTGACTTGTTGTCGGTTCCGCAGGAAAGTTTGATTGTTGCTGATTGTCCGCCGCTCTCCCTACATTGATACAGCGGACGTGAGCGTGCTGCGGTGCTGATGACGTATGATGTCTGCGTGAACAGGGTGCGCAGTGGTATGCAAAATACGTTGGCTGAAAATGTACACATGACCAGTCACAGCGTTCGGCCAGAACGTTTTGATTGGGCTAACGTTTTTTGGTCCTACGCCTTTCACAGATGATATAAAATTATAAAAATATTATTTGACCACTATACTTCTTGATTGCTATCAGGATGTAAAGAGATTTCCAACCAACATGGCAAAAATGTGTGTGTACAGGATCACCCACCCTGCCTTTAAGTACACTATTAGATCATACATATTTAGGGCAACCAATTCCCAAGCAATGCTTAATTTTGTTTAGTCTGTGGTGTTAAAAGTTCGCATTAGCAATTAAAGAAAAAACACAAAGAAACTGATCAGGTAAGTGTCTGGATAATTTTGGTCCCAAATAATTATGTTTTACTGGTAGTCCACAGTATGAAGAATTTTGGGGTATAATATGTCACGGTTTACTTTATTTTGCTATCCTCACTTACATAAATGAACAACAGCGTCCTGCACCCACTAGTAAAAAATATTAAAAAAATGTATCTGGTGTCTGAATCATTTTTGGATTGACTGTATAATCTCATTACAAAGACTGGAACAATCCTTGCAATTACACACTGTAAAATATAAAAACAATATCGTGAAATAAAAAATACAGCATGTTATTGTAATAACTAAATTCGTATGTACTGTATGTCAGAGTATGTGAAAAATAACAGTGCACACCTTTACAGTTGCAAACACATAAACAAGAAATTCTGACACTGTTGTCATGGAGATTCCTATAGCAGATCAGATCATATCCTCTGTTTGTTATTATTTGAAACGGAAGAAATCCCCTATAGCAGGGGTCTGCAACCTTTTTGTAAGCGAGGGCTATCTGAAGAGATAAAATCATCCAGAGGCTGCTTGTTGGATATAATTAGAAAATACTTTCAAACTTTAAACTGTGTGATGCATAACGTGTTGCGTTATTTTTTTGTTATACTTAACTTTTAAGGTTTATGTTTTTTGTTACAGTCAATTTCACCTTAGTTATACCATAACCATTCACAGAATAGCGTAGCCTATTAGAGTGGTTAAATGATCATGTTTTATGTTTAAATGCGTAAGAAATTGTTAGAAACTGTTTTCATAAAGAAATTGAATAAAATTACCAAATGTAAAATAACACGGCATAAACTCGACTTTAAATTAAATGTAGATTAAATTTACCTTCACTTTAAGATACACGGATCCAGCATACTGTTACACGTGCGTTTTATTTTGAACTGTTTACATTTGTTAAAGCAGGACCAGCAGGGCCAATTTTTGACATCCTTTGGAATTATGTCATCACGTTATAACGGCATTACTTATTCTAAACAGAAATTGTCCACTAAAACCCCACTCAAACGCAGTAGATTCTGTGCTGCGCTCTGACACGTCTCGCCAGAGCGCCATTCACACTGTTTAACAAATATCACATATTTGTTCAAAATCTTTGTTAATGTAAATACCAACTTTACCCTGGACTGCAAGATACATTTATCTGTTTAGTAATAATTTTGGTTAACATTTTCAGTTGGGCTGGTATCGTAATCCACTAGGACTAAACTTTTTTAACTTGAATTTGCGCACACAGAATTACTACATAAAACATTCGCTATTAAGCGCTGTTTCCATCCAGTGAGTCAAAGAGAACAAAGACGTAGGCTACTTTCTTTATAATCTGGCGCCCAATATCACTAAGGAAATTTTGAGTTTCTGCAATAGAATAACAGTAGGTTTTCTTATTTCATAAATAGGCTATATATTGTAATCTACTTGCTGCTCAGAGCGCAGAGATGGAACATAATAAACGCGCAGCTTTCGGAGGTGAATGCCTGCTCTTTAGGAACGCAGCCATATAAAATGGGAGGCCTACCGAACTACTTTCATGTCAGACTTTGGCTAAAGCATTTTAGAACAACATCCCAGATGGTGTACAACGAGACCGGACCGTTGGTTAGTCCAGTTATGCCGTCAATTGAGGAAAGGCACATTCATTTTTGGAAGCGCATCGGGGAATTTATTTTGTGTTTCTATCATATTTAATTGCAAACATCTTCTTGTCGGATAAAAACGTATCCGACTCAATTCAGCGCATACTTTTTTATGCGCTTTTTTAGAATTTATGTGCGTCTTTGCGTTTGATATGTCTGCGCACAGCACGCACACAGAGTCGGGGTGCACAAAGTGAGGGGGCTGCTATGTTTAGTGGGGGGGGGGGGGGCAGGGTTTAGGGGTTTAGAATGGGCTGGTGTCCCGAAATTTCATCCTACCCGTCAGATTATCCTACCAGGCATGCGCACATCAATGTTACGTCATTTTCTTGCGCTATAAAATCATCCTACTTGTTTATTTTATACTGCTACGGGAATCTGATTGTGTATTTTCGTTGTTAAATCATTCTAGGCCTACATATTTATTTAGTACTGTAGTACAATTATAGGGTATTGCGCTGTAAATTAATCATACATGTTTCTTTTATGCTGTTAGATAATCTGACAGGGTATTTACAATGTAAATGTATTTAATGTGTTCATTTTAAACTGGTAGGACTATCTGACAGGGTATTTTGCATTGCAAAATCATCCTACCTGTTTATTTTGTCGATGTGGTTGGATACCACTGCCTTAGAAGGATGTATAGTCTACACTACTGATGGCTTTAGAATACTGTAACTGTGATTTACACACACTAATCTGACTGTAAAAATACCTGAGGAAATTTGTATTGCTCACAAAGTTATTGAAATAAAATAAAATATTGGCCTAAAAAATATTGGAAAACGTAAACTTAACAAAAAAGTGAAATAAACTGAAATAAGGCACTAAAATTATAATAATATACACAAACTAAAATAAAAATAAACTAATATTATATAGCAACATAAAAAATGTACAAATAAATAATAAAATGACAAAATCACATCAACTAAAATTAATACAAAGAAACAGTTTTCTGCTCGGGAATGTCTACATATAAAAATGTAATCTTTTTTTATACGATTTTTATTTTGTTTAACAAAATCAATAACAATACAGAACACACAAAACAGGCACATCCACAGAATCACAAAAACAAACATCCAAAAAGGTTAAAAAACCAACCCAACTACAACTTAATATGTGTAGATAAATATTCAACATGAAATCTGTGTTTGGTTTAATAGACAATTTTTTTTATTTTAAATGCATATTTCTTTTCTCATTTCAAAACCGTTTCTTCAAAACTAAAACCAAAATGTGTAAATAAACCTCCATTTCTACAACAGGATGCTTCATAAAACACTTAAGGAAGGAAGTGGTGGGAAAAAACTGTTGGAAAATAAACTCATATGATTCTCATTATGTGTGTGTAAATCAGAGTTTGCTCTCTTCCAGTACTCTTCGGTCTGTTGAGTCTTGCTTGTGTGACCGGCACTGCATTTCCCTGATGTCACGACATACCCACATAATTAATCCGGAAGTCTCAGAATGAGGGATGTACATCCCGCCTCTGTGCGTCTATGACCCAAAGCTCATGTTCATTAAATTAATAAGCTCTCTCTCTAATCCACACCAGATATGGCAAGACTGAATGCACCGGCATGATCAGGACATTATTACTCAAGTGTACCGAGTATTGTTTGTTTGCATCAGATGATATTCATTTGTCAGTTGTCTCAGACTGTGGCTGGGTTTTTCACGGCTGTTTTTTGGCAAACTGTATTGCAATGTGGCAGCAATTTTGGGTTGTGCTTCATTGAAAAGCTGTTTCCTTTGTAAATCCTCTTTTTGTTTTCCTTTTTCTTTCAGGTAAATTTCATGCCCAATTGACCCTTCACAAGCAGTTTGATTGACAGGCGATCTGACTAATCATAACGCCGATATTATGTGCCCCCTTGACTGACCGCCATTTTGTCCAACAAACAAACCAGTCCGACAAACCTGCCGTAGCAGAACTTTGGTGATTCATATGAAAAAATTGCTTTTTAATTATTGTAATAGTAAACAGAGAGATAATTATATACCCAGCTTTAATGGGCATTCACACTATAACGATAAACGATAACTAAGTTATAACTTTTAAAAATCATTCTAAATGAAGGAGAATAGCGGAGTTCACATCACAACTAGACCACACGATATTGTTGGAGTGTACGAATTACAGACAGGAGCGTTCGGGAAGTGGTGTTTTAATGCGGAATATAAAATTTATTGATATATTACTAACACATTACATGTATGAGCAAGCTGGTAAGGTATGCGTTGCGTCCCTGTGATGTGATGAGCGCACCTTCAGCCTTCAGAGAGCAGCATTAGTGACATTTTAAAGGAAAGACGTTTCTAGCAATGAAGCAACAGCTGTACTGTGTTTGTTGTATTTAACACAAATAAAGACACTGATGCACTGTTATTCTTTTCTCTAATGAACTTATATTTAAAAGTTCACTTTCGTTTTCACAAAGAAGGATCACGGCCGACCAAAACACTGCCCGAAGTTACTCACTCTCTAAAATTGTTATTACTACCAATTTCGGAGTAAATATAAACACTTAATACATCACATGTCAGGTTAACATTCATTTGTGTGACAGTAGTAGCCTACTGCATCACGCGAGTTTAGAATTAACGTAATGTTATCGTTTGCTGGTGTGGACACAAATATAAGTAATTCAATAATTATACCATCTCAAATCCTGAATGCATATTTTTCCAGAAATTCTTCACTAATTCCCCAGGGGGTGCACAAATTTACACTGGGAGCGCATGGCTCATACCGAAAGCTTGTCGGACATAGCAACAGGAACGAAGGGGGGCGGGGTTTTGCGAAGGGTCAATTGCTCGGCAGGAACTGCCTACAGTTTGCTTGTTTATGTATAGAGATTGTAATCACTTTTTGTGCCGGAAAGGAGGGGGGTGTTCATACAGCTTTGTGCAATAGTAAAGCAATATGTAGAAAACTAAGACATGCATGTAACCGTTTAGCACAATTTTTGAGGGGTTTTATTGACATGCAACAGTGACGTCTATTTTTCCTTTTCAGGTATTCAGTTCTTCACAATGGAAACCACGGTGAGCAGGAGAAACTGTCAGTACAGAATGACACAGAGTCCCAGGAATCATGTTTATGACACCGGTCACCCTCTAATGAGGACCATCACTGGAAGACGCCTGCGGCTCGGACACAACCAGACCCTTTCAGGACTCAAATACTGGCAGCCGGACTGAACTATTTGCTCAAAGAGCTGGTGAACAATGAAGAAAGGAACAATGTTGCCAAAGGTATTTTGGTATATATTTAGGTATTTCTGTTTGTTGAGGAGTGTTGGTAAGATTTCCCAGTACTTTGTGTATTTCCTCTTTGGTTCTCCTGGGAATACTATTTACAAACCAAAAAACATCTTACAAACTTTATGTGGAGAGGCTGCCTTCAGATCTGGAGTCAGAATAACACTTCTGAAGTTCAAAAGTGTTTCTTTCCTTTTAATAAAGGAGAATTAAAAACATTCACCTCACAGTATAAGAAGCTGAAAACACAGCTAAGGGAATTAAAAGGTTTTCTTTTTTTCTTTTTTTTTAAGCATTGAAATCTCACAATGGCCTATGATGCTTTAGAGTGATTTTCGAGGGAATAACAAACTTAAATGTGAGATCAAAGGACGAAAGGATTCAATTTTTGTTTCCAAATCAATTACTAGGATAGAGAGGATTCAAACATCTGTCTAAAAGAATAAAGGTCCGCCTTAGGATAGAGTTTGTTTCAAAGGTACACCACAAAATTCCTCAATTTAAATATATCTATTCTTAAAAAAGTGAAATAAATTTAGTTTTATATCCTTTTTTTATGCAGAATCAAATGATATATCTTTATCCCAAAGATTTTGGCAGGAAATTACGCATTCTCATATTTTTTTAAGGGCTGTCAAACGATTAATCGCGATTAATCACATCCAGAATAAAAGTGTATGTCTGTGTACTGTGTATAATAATTTGATATTTATATTAACATGCACACACATGCATATATTAAAGAAAAATATAAAATTAATAAACATTTATATATACTTTACATTATTGGTAAATATAAAAAATACATGTAAATATTTCCGAAATATGTATACATGTGTGTATACGTTTATGAATACAAAATGAATATGCACTGTAAACACAAACTTTTATTCTGGATTCAGTTAATTGCGATTAATTGTTTGACAGCCCTAATTTTCTTACTTTAAAATGATACTTCACCCAAAAATAAAAAATCTGTCATTATTTACTCACTCTCCAGTTGTTCCAAACCTGTATACATTTCTTTGTTTGGTTGAACACAGAGAAAGATATTTGGAAGAATGCTTGTAACCAAACAGTTCTTGGCCACCATTGACTACCATAGTAGGAAGAGTGCCCCAGAACTGTTTGCTGTCCTACATTCTTCAAAATATGTTCTTTGCTGTTTAACAGAAGAAAACAATTATAAAGTATTTTTTCCTGCCATTGTGGTCAATGGGGTCCAAGAACTGTTTGGTTAAAAGCATTCTTCCAAATATCTTTCTCTGTGTCCATCAAAACAAAGACATTTATACAGATTTGGAACAACTCGAAGGTGAGTAAATGATGACAGAATTTTTGTTTTTGGGTGAACTGTCCCTTTAAAATCTCCTTTATGCACTGTAAGACATAAAGCTCTTTGAGCAATGAGGTGTGCTGGTCCTAGACAAGTTTAAGTTTGTTAAACAAGCTAAATCACAAACAACTAAAGCAGAGATGTGCTCGTCTGAAGCTCAAATTAGTGCTGTGCTTTACATGCATCTCTAAATACATCCATTTCCATAGGAACATCACATCCAGGGTTCTCCTCTGACCTGAACAGCTCAGTATTTTGCAGCTATGCAGGGGCGGACTGGGAAGCAAAAACGGCCCTGGAGTTTTTGGCCCATATCTTCCCTCCACCATTTCTTTCAACAGCGGGTGGTGTTTGATGGTATCGGCCCTCCACCATTTCTGTCGACGGGGGGTGTTGTATGTAACGTGTCATTGCGTTACATGTATACGTGTCCGTCTCGCTAATGCCTTCGCGTTGCGTGCATTCGCATGAATATCGTCCGTCTGTCCAGCCCAAGCATCCATTCCGGCCCAATACATTAGCGGCCCACCGGGAAAAGTCGATGGGACGGCTGTTCTGGACTTTGACAGAATGTCCTACTGGTCAGTCCGCCCCTGCAGCTATGTGCCGTCTGGTGGCTGTACCTGTTACTGAGAATGTGTCAAGGCACTAAAAATAAAATCTGTGGTAACAGCAAGCAGGACCAAATTTCTCAGCTACAGTGTCTTGAACTGCATTGGCTGAAGATGACCACAGTTCACACAAACCTGTATGACTGTTTCTTCTGTGGAATGCTAATGGATGAGTTTAACAGAATGAGCATTGTATAACTTTAAAGACTTGGACAATTGACTATGTTAGGAAATGTCGCATTCTGTCCCACTGAAGACAGGAGGTCATACATGTTAGAAACACATGTTTTGTGGCAAGTGATACATTTAAATTTTTGGGGGTGCACTATTCTTTCTAAGGGTATTTAGTGCGCTTCTATATGTAAATGCTTCCTGGACATCGGAAAGAAAAATACACAGCTGCTAAAGAATTTTATTTGTCTCCATAACAAAATTTCAGGACAAAATGAGAGATGATCTTTTGCTGAGGGCTTAAAGTGATAGTTCACCCAAAAATAAAAATGCGGTCATCTTTTACTCACTCTCTTGACATTTCAAACCTATATGACTTTCTTGCTTCCGCAGAACACAAAAGAAGATATTTTGAAGAATTGTGGGACCTGGCCCGCATTCGCTTGGATGGTTTTGTGTCTATACAATAGAAGTGAATGGGGGCCAGTGCTGTTTGGTTACCAACTTTCTTCAAAATATCTTCTTTTGTCTTCTGTGGAAGAAATTAAGTCATACAGGTTTGAAATGACAAGAGGGTGAGTAAAAGATGACAGAATTTTCATTTTTGGGTGAACTATCACTTTAAGTAAATCTGTCCCACACAATGTCCCGCTAAAGCAGAACTGACTGAGAACAACATACACCCCATAATTCCAGCACCTACAGGTCTGCTCAACCTTTAACTGTGCCTCTGCCTAAAACCAGTGACCTTTGGGAACACTAACTGTTGCTTGAATTGATAAAATACATTTTGAAATAATAAAGTTTGATGTGTCAGGCAGGTTTCATCTGAGGAACAATTCCATTGCTGACAGCTACACAGAAGAGTCTCAACATAACACAATATAAATATCAAACATGTACAGTTCAGCACGATCATCTGTTTTCTTTTTAAATGGTGACCTCTCCTGAAAATAAAGCACTTGTAGCACTTTTTATAATATTCAAATTATCGTATCCACGAGTCATTCAGTATTCCGGTCACGAATAGCTTATTGCAGACCAAAATAATATATGAAGAATATGAAAGCTGATGAATGAATTCAAGTTTGTGATTATATCAAATCATTTGTCGGACACTCTGTGACGTGATGAAGGAACCAATCAGGAGACAGACTAGGATTTGATCCACCAATGGGAGAAATGATAATGGTTTATTTGTTGTAATTTCCTGTATTGCAAACCAAGCCCGGTACGAGGGAATGCCCACTTTAATTGTTTTCATGTTCTGTATGTTTATCGGCTGATATTTAATTTCTAAAGGTAGATCTTAGTCTTTGAAGTCCATTTTGATTCGATTGTACATAGGAATATATTTTTATGCAAAAAATGATGTGTGTTCCTTTAAATGCTTTAGTCGGACGTTTCTTCTTCCAGCTTGGTATATCAGCGAACGCTGACCGTGAACTCAAAAGTGTCATTTAAAGCAATGTCTAGATAAGCTGTATACCAGGCTACGTGTTTTTTTTTAAATTCACAATCAAACATGTGCATGGCCGTGCCTTCACATCCATCACAGATGTACAGAGCATCGATGTACAGTGAAACTGTGCAAGTTAACACAAACATGCTTTCAAATATTACAAAATGAACATAATACATTACAACAAATTTCCCTGCAAACCAGCCACCCATGGTGGTCTGATAGATTATGTCCAAATGTAGAACTCATTATTGATGTTCAATTTTCAATCATGTGGCATTCTCTGATTTAGAAGAATTTTGACCGTAGCAAACAGCTTGCACATTTTCACATCAATTGTTGGATGGATGTCATCGTGCTGTTTAAATGAAGATGGAGATTTGGTGTTTTAAGCTAAACGAAGAACTGTGACTGTAAGTGAGCTAGAAAGCAAATCTCCCCTGAGTCTGTTATGAGCCCAGATGGATGTATATGGATTTGAAAAAAGTAGCCACGACAGTATCTAAAACACTCCTACATGAGCCGTGAATTATTGAATTTAACAAGACAGTCAAATACGACTGAAATAACATTCAAAGCTCTCCCCAAACACTGATGTCCAGCTACCAGACATTCAGCGCTGTGATTAATGTCAGAATTTCACGTGAAATTGTTTCGTACATCGATGCATCAGGCCTCCGTAACCATACGTCCAAAACCTCACACATGATATAACACCTCAGAGCCCTGAAGGCAGAAGTTTGAAGCATGAATGTGTTGTAAATCTCCCGACAAGTTGTAGAACTTTTGTAAACTCAGTATTTATTTTGGTGGATTAAAGATTGATATTTTCATGTAAGGCTTCTCTTTCAGGGAGCTATGTGTATTACTTTTTCTGTTGCTATGTGACAGCTCTAAAAATGATTATTAAAGACTACAAGATGTTATTAACCTTTATGTGTGGTGTGTTGTCAAAATACATATATGCATACATACATTCAGCATGCAATATTTAAATCCGTAAAAGTTTTCCGCACGCTGCTGTTTGATTTAAAGGGACAGTTCACCCAAAAATAAATTCTGTCTTCATTTATTCACCCTCATGTTGTTTAAAACCTGGATGACTTACTTTCTTGTATGGAACACAAAAATAGATATTTTGAGAAATGTCTCAGTGGTTTTGTGCCATACAATAGAAGTCAATGGGTGCCAATGTTGATTGATTACCAACATTCTTCAAAATATCTTTCTTGTTCTGTAGAAGAAAGAAAGTCACACAGGTTTGGAATGACATGAGAGTGAATAAATAGGTGAACTAACCCTTAATAAAGTAAACATTTTAACAGTAATATGCTTCTCATTCTAACATCATATTTCATTTTCCTTTAGATATCACACTGTGATGTCCTCACCTTATAGAACATTTTAAACTATGTGGCACTATGTTCCACCTTGTTCAGACTAGGGCACTCAACATTTCATTATTTATAAGTTTTCTCTGAAAAACAACTGACTGGCAGAAAGCTCTTCAATAATGAGTTGCAGACCTCCCAGGTCTCCTCCCAGTGGAGCGTTCATCTTTGGCAATGCCAGAGCTGATTTCCCTTAACCCATCTGATGGACCATAAACTGTTTTAAAAGCTTTCCTCATGCCCTTCTGTGCCACGCTCACTCAACTTTCACCTTGGCATTACGGCGTCAACCTTAGAGATATTTTTGTTAACGTGCATCAACGTTTCCAAGTGGCCTATTGGATTTAAATGAGATGGAAAGAAGCGTTCTTGGAGAATGTGCAATTTAGCTCAGACTTTCACAGAGCACTGATGACATGGAGCTGTATTCAAGTCGCTAGCTCGAGCGTGATAAATCCAAACAGCACCATTCTGGCTATTATCACGATGTCTGGGGCACCCATAATTCTCATATTCATCCCATAAAAAAGAGAAATCACAGATGAGATATCGTAATTATTTCTCCCGGACATCAATGAGATTAAATGGAGAGCAAATGGAAACTTTTGCATAGGGTGTATAGGGTTTCTCCTGAGAAATAGACACAGAAATCTCACAATGAGATGTTTCTCCTAAAAGTGCTTAGAAGAAATAAAAATGGAAACTACTGTTAAAATACATGCATTGTAAAAAAAACTGTAAAAAAGGGAAATTTTCCGGCAGCTGGGGCGCCAGAAATATACCATAAAGTAAACAGTCTATTCCTGTAAAATTACATTTTCCATGTTTTTCTTTAAATGTTCTTTTTTTGTAATTTGAAAGTTTTGGCCGTATTTCGAAAATGCGTTAAATCTGTAAATAAAACAGCCAAATTCTGTAAAACTGTGAAAAGTATGGAGCTGTAAAATAATCTGGATTTGGCTAAATGTGATGAGATCTATTTGAGTTCATATTGAGATCTTATTATATAAGATAATATTGACGTTTGATTGGAGTCTTGACAAAACTGAGCTCAGTTTGGACATTGAGATCTCGTCTGAAACTCTGGCATTTTCGAGATCTCTGGCTCTTTTTGTCATGAGAAACATATGAGACACAGGAGACCCAAGCAGAAGTTCCCACTTGCTGTCCATTTAATCTCATTGACGTCTAGAGAAATCTATGATCTCGTGTGATTCTTCTTTCTCACGTGTGATCGCAGGCGTGCTACTGAGGGAGGCATCTGAAGAGCTGAGGAATGTATGTTCCTCTGATTGCATTTTCAAATGACTTGCTGTGTTAAGTGCTCCCTCATCAGGCCGAGGGAACGGCTCTTTTCAGTTGAAATTCCCCAAATGCTTCATTTGCACAACCCCAAATGTCAAGTGTGATAATGGGTTTTGTGCTCGGTGAGCTCTCTCTTAATCAAAGCCTGACGGAGAACCGACTGGCCGGTGGGAAATCCAACATAGCAATTAGTACTCAAAAACACGGCCAGCGGTTCCGCGTGAAGCTCAGTGTTTGCTTTTCAGGTCTTTCATTTTTAATGCGACTCACCCACAACCTCGTTTTGCTTATTCCACTTGATGTTCTTGGGGGGACCTCTGCTAATACCCATTGGCCTTTTTGGCATCTCTGAAGCTTTACCGTCCCTCGTGGGCCGATAATAATGAATCTAACCTTTAAACGTAGAGAGAAATTTAGGCATTAAGCCCAAGTCTTAAATGAGAGTCTGAAGAGTTCGAAAAGGTGATCGAAGTACACGGAGAAGCCCTGCGATGAGATCGATTTACAAGAGAATGTCAGGTTAACGCTGTTGGTCTTGTTTTAAACAAACCACATGCCATGTGCCCTTTGTTCTGGACTCTAATAAGGGCTTAAATGACCTTTAAATAACTTCTCGTGTGAGTTTAGTTTGACGTGTTGTGTTCTGTTCAGTCATTTACAGATCTTTTCTCTCAGAAAAGTCACTTGAACAGCTCTCATGACACATACTGTAGGCAGTGGAAACTGAACAGGGTGTTGTTATCCTCTCAGAGATTTATATCTTTGACCTCTGCTTGAAATGCTGTGAGAGCCCATCTGTCACACTGCCGTTTTTCCTTATATCGTGCTTTTGTCTTTTATGGGATGCCTGCTTGATACGTCAGATGTTTGTTTTTAAGGCCACATCAGTCATAGTCTGTGATTTACATTAGTTCAAACAGCACAGCTTTTTAGAGTAAGAAAAACAAGTGGATATCTCACGTGTGCTGGTTTGCATGAGTGAGAAAGACATGTAAATGTGCCTACATCTTATTCCAAAATATTTCGAAAATGGTATGTAATCCACAAAACGGGCTTCACCTGGGAAGTGGGTTTTGATGATTTTCTCATGGTGATTTCTAATTTGATATACAGAATTTATTTTTGTATTTTTTTACATGAGCAAGGCAGATCAAGGAATCTAACCAAACATTCATGATTTGCAAGAACGACGTTTTAAAGGGGTCATATGGCGCGAATATGTGTTTTTCTGTGTCTTTGGTGTGTAATAAGTTGCCCATGCATGCAGGGCCGTAGCTAGTGGGGTGAAAGGTGGTGACAATTCTATGGGCCCCCACTGCCCAGGGGCCTCACAAAATCCAACAGTTATACTGTAAAGCCACCTGTTTTGTAAATGGTTTTAATACATGAATTGCATACATGAGATTTTAATGAAATCCACATTCTAACTATATAAAGACATAAACACATGAACATCTCCGAGCTGCTCTCAGAGTTTACTTCACACGCATTTCAAAAGCTCGCACTGAAACTCAAAGGTCTTTGCAGCGGCCCGCGAAAAATAAAAGTCTGGTTAATTTGAACAAATTATGACCCACACGTAAAAAAGCACAGTAGTACACTTGTAGCATAATCTGTATAAATTACTATTAGTTTATTGTCATAGTGAGGGCATAGTATAGTATAAGGACAACATTATACAACAGTATTCTAGAAAACATCTAGAAGAATTAAAATCTAAAAAATAGACTTGTAGAGAAAACAATTGAATTTAAACCAAGCTCTGCACGATTCATTTTGTGGGGCTTTTGTATATGTAGATACATTTATTGGCTTTATTTAATTATATATTATGCAATACCATATTATTTTCATCAAACATTAAGACTTTATAAACATTTAAGTGGTCTATTTATTTATTTACATGACTGTATTCTTCTCAATTCTTTAATGTTAACTTCAGTTATTTGATAACAGACTGATTGATAAGACTGTTATACAGTACTGCTGGTCATTTTTACATCTGTTTTATTTATTATGATTTAATAATGTATTGTGTTGTATTATTCTTTTATTAGTTTGTTAAAAGTCTTCATGCATTTATTTAAGACAATGTTTCATAAGTTTCTATAACATTTTTAAACATTTAACTTTTAAAATAGGGTTTACAACAACAATACTATATTCTGTTAGATGTAAAATAGACTACGTCAAAGTGATATGATATAAAACTTGACATAAAATGTCCCTCTATTAGTTGGAAGGTGGTGGGGGCCCACATCAATATTTTTTCAGGGGCCCAGAATTCTCTAGCTACGGCCCTGCATGCATGTATTAGACACGTAAAATTGCAAAAATTAAAGTGTCGGAACAAAAGATGCGTTCTATCTAAAAGCGAATGCTCACCCAGACCTGCCTAAAACGCCTCGTGTAACCACACCCCCACAAATCTACATCAGTTCGTGGTATGATTTGACTAAGACCACCCAAATGTATACCAAGTAAGGTGGGCGTACCTGTCAGTACAATTACTTTGGAACCTGATGTTCCAAATATGGTAAGAGGCGTTACATTTCCGTCACACGCTGTCATGAACGTGGGTGGTAAGGACAAGGACAGAGGACACAGGTGCAGACAGCGGGTAAGGGGTTAACAAGACATTTAATAAAATATAATTACAAAACAAACACCCACGGGGGGTAACATAACAAAACACAAGGGTATAAAACATGACACCAAGGACAAGGACTAACTACACCTAACCAGACTAAGACAACACTTGAATTAAATACAAAATAACTAAACTACACTGACAAGACAGGAACTCACCACATGTGACACACACACGACAGTACAATGAACCAGCACCAGACAGAAGACACAAGGGCATTATAAAGGGTATAAATCAAGAGGGGACAGGTGCAGGACATGAACTAATTAACAAACAATAACGAGGAGACGAAAGGGCGGGAAAAAAGACGCCACACCGGAGAGTGGAAGACCAACAGGGACAAAACGTCACTCTCCACATAAAACAAGAGGTTCTATCATGGTTCTGCCACTAGGTCAAGAGAAGCAAGACAAGGTGGGGCAGAACCATGACACACGCTTGCAGTATTCGACCAATCACTACGCACTGGTTAACTGGCCAATCATAGCACACCTCGCTTTTCAGAGCGATGAGCTTTGTTAAAAATCCACACGTTTCAGAGAGGCGGAGCAAAGCGGAGATACAAACATGCATGGTATGTGAAAAATACAGCGTTTTTGAACTTTAAATCGTGTATACACATTGCATTACATCTAAAACAAACCATAATATTAGTTTTAGCCGTGTCATATGATCCCTTTAAGATTTTTTTAAGAATTGTTCTGTGCTGCTGAACAGATCTGACGGCAGTATACACAACATTTCTACTACTGTACTTTTGGTGCTAGTGTAATCATTTACATTTTCTACCATTCGTTTCATAGGCTAAAATGAGAAGCTCATTATACAGTTGTACACACCTAAAATGATTCTGAATGAATTTGTATTTTGTACACACTCAAAGGTGACACCTCGAGTAGTCCAGATGGGTAAATAGCAGTGTGCATAGCTGTAAATGATAATCCACCTAATGGATACAGAAGGCGTGAGAATGATTATACAGTTAATCATGTGTAATATTTAGACTGCCTATTTCTTTGCTTTGTTTTTTATTTTCCACTTTAGGACCCTATTGTGCCCATGTGCACTGCATACACACTGCATATTGCCCATACACAGCCACTGATCTGAGCTGTGGAGCATACAGTTTTCTAAGATTTATTAATCAATTATAAATAACTCACTTTAAGTAAATTAAGAAAAGATGCTGAGAAAGTAAACAATAAGTGAATAATATAAAGTTGAAATAATACTCTGCTAATGTAAATAAAATCTTAAACCTGCTGTGCGCTTGCTTGTGACTGGATAAAAGTCTTACACTGCCCTCTGCTGTTCACTAAAAACGTAACTTCTTCATTTAAAGGGATAGTTCACCCAAAAATGAAAATTCTGTCACGAGTTAACCACTCTCTAGTTGTTCCAAACCTGTATAAATGTATAAAAAATTGTTTGGTTGAACACAGAGAAAGATATTTGGACGACTGCTTGTAACCAACAGTTCTTTGACCCCATTGAATACCATAGAAGAAAAAATGACAATGGTAGTCAAAAGTCCCCCTGAGCTGTTTGCTGTCCTACATTCTTCAAAATACCTTCTTTTGTGTTCAACAGAACAAGTTTTCCTACTATGGTAGTCCATGGGGTCCAATAACTGTTTAGTTAGAAGCATTCTTCCAAATATCTTTCTCTGTGTTCATCAAAACAAAGACATTTTTACAGATTTGGAACAACTCTAAGGGGAGTAAATGATGACAGAATTGTGATAGAATCAGGGATCAAATAAATTGACATGCATTTAACATAGAAGAATGCCATAGCCTCAAGGATGCAAGAATAAACAATCTCATTGATCAGAATACATTGACTTAAATCTCATGAGCGCATACATTGTACTGCCTAACAATATGCTTACTTGTCTTTACCGTGTAGGTCAATAATGTTAAAGGTCAGAGATAGACAGAAATGTTCTCTATCTAACTTTTATTAAAAGTATGTTATACAAATGTGACCACAACAAAACAGAACAGAATTTGTATTTAAGAATATAAGTTGTTCTAGTGGGACAGATGTTGCATGAAAATGTATTTTTTGGCAAGGTGAAAGAGATATTGTTTGGTATTTTCCACAAAACTCCATGGGTCACTAGTTCTGGTGAGATAAGGTGTATTCAAATATCGATGTACTTGAACAGTTGCATTAGCTTGTGACACTATGGACTCTTTGTGTCTTATATTGTCCGGAAGTTCCAACAATTTTTTTTACACTTGTTTAAGATTTAATCAAATGTAGGAAAAGAAAACTGGGTTTCAGTGTGAAGGGGGAAAGAAGAATCAATAATCTCTAGACTTGGAATCCTACAAGGAAGTGCAATAAATGTAATGAACCAGAAACTGTTGTGCATGTATATACTTATACTCTGTAGAGCAAATCATAATGAAAGGCAAAATAAAGCATACGCTGATGAAAATAGAGAAATAGAAAATAAAACATGGTCACTAGAAAATATTCAAGCAAAAAATAATCCTCTGAGAATTCCATAATATACTGTATATATATATTTTTTAAGAGACAAGACTTTTACTTTGAGTAATGATTTCTCGCCGATGCTTCAGACTCCAGTATCCTCCAGTTCCAGTACGCCCTTTTCACATGACGTCACGCATCTTCCGTTCTGCCGCGAAGCAGTGTATCATTACTTCCGCTAACACTCCAGTTCATAAAGTGGCGGTATGCACCTATAAGCTGATTTGCCAACCGCCAGTAAAACTCAAGAAGAAGAAGTTACTTCCGCTAGCGCCTCAGAATGGAGTTTACCAAGTGGCTTGCACATCTGCCACAAATACGTCTAGATGATGTACAACGTCTTGCAGACAAATTTTCGCTAACAACAAGATCAAAGCTAGAGAAAGGATACAAATTCTTCGTTGAACAGTACCTGTTTGATTATGAAGGTAAGTGTTTTGTTTTCTTTTTGTGTTAGCGAAGGTGCTAGGATAAGTACTTGAATACTTGTTCTGTCAGCTTTTTTTCTCACTGTTGTTAAATTCCAGCACGACGGCAAAACGGAAGTTCTTCTTCTTGTTCTTCTTGTTTGTTGCAAGACGGATGTTATGATACACTGCTTTGCAAAAAGGCGGAAGTTAAGTGACGTCATTGTGAAAAGGGCGTGTTGGTGGCGGTAATGCGCCAAAAAGCTGGACTTTCAACAGCAGCAGAAGAAGAATCCGCGCGATTGCTTTAAAACCAGTGGTCACCAACCCTGCTCCTGGAGATCGACCGTCCTGAAGATTTCAGCTCTAACCCCAATCAAACACACCTGAACTATCTAATCAAGGTGTTCAGGTTTGCTTGATAATTACAGACAGGTGTTGAAGCAGGGTTGGAGCTGCAGTCTGCAGGACGGTCGATCTCCAGGAACAGGGTTGGTGACCACTGCTTTAAACTGTTGCCGCGAGTTGTTTTTTATTTCGCGAGTTTAAAGTGGAAGGATTTTGCTCATGAAAAGTCATTCTTACGGTAAGATTAAGTTATTTATGAAGACAGCGTGTGTTTAATATACTAAATAGTCATACGTGATCTCTGTAGAAACAAAGTCTGCTAAGGTTACTTCTAGCTGTCAGGACATTTAGCGTTTCGATTTTTGACCAGGAACACAAGCTTCAGGCATAAAAGCGAAGTAAAATAGATCAGCATTAAAATAAGCTTTCTTCCTGTATTAGTATAATGAAGTTAAGCGGACAGATGCACTTTTTTGCATGTGATGAATAGACAGCAGCGCATGCTCTCCGCAAGCGCTTAGGAGGCCGTTGTTTTTAAGAACACTTGTATTATATAAACGTGTACACACGTGTTCTTAAAAACAACATTGTATATTATCGTGTGTGTATCAGACTGAGGACAGAGATATGTTTATGTTGGGTTTCTATTCCTATTTTTATCCCATCGTTAGTTTTTATTATTCAATATTCAGTTTATTATATTTTCAATTTATGTTGTTTATTATTTGCCATTCGTTATTTTTATTCCTGTTGTCTAGTTTTATGTTAGGTGACTGATTGTCAGTAAGAAAATGTCTTCAGCATCTGCAAAAGCCAGCGCTGTGTCTCTGAAGAGTACAGATCCATGTCTCATTCACGTGATGTCGGTGATGTGTCAGGATCATCCGAACCTCTGTGAGTATGAACGTGTTGTTTATCTAACTGCTGAAGTGAAACTAGAATGAAAGTTTGCCTTTATTTGCTCTCTTGTGTCATTTCCAAGGTGTTTGCTGTTATATTTGATCATGGAACACATAATGATGATCTATGTCAAGCTTTACTCATGTTTTAATTTGCTGTAATTTTTTTCTAGATCAAAGCGTCAGAGAGGAGCTCATCCAGAACCCAGCATAGTGTCTTTCAAGACACTATTTGGCTCTCGATTGTACGGTGTCTCTGAATTGTTAAAAAAAGGCCACTGAAAATGCTTGACGGATGCGAAAAACGCAGAAAATCGAACCCGGTCCGAATTTTTTATGACGGACGAAAATATCGGAGGTAGTGTGTGTAAATGTGATTGACACAACGTGAGGTCGTATTTATTTTTTAACGTGCGGAATTTTCGGACGCAAATTTCGGACTCAATGTGCAATGGGCTTAACAGATTCGTGCGTCATCCACCTTTGAATGTTCTGCAGAGAGTCAAAGACAAACACAAAACAAGCATGAAGCACAAGTATGAGAGTTTATTTGAGAGAATCGATCGACAAGAGAATCAAACCCTTCTGAACAGAATTAACACACAGCTGTACATCATAGAGGGAGTGTGTGAAGAACATGAGGTTTCACACATGGAGAAAAAGTCTAGAAGCACTCAACGCTTTCAAGACATTCCAATCTACTGCAATGACATCTTTAAAGCCCTACCTGAACCATATCAAACCGAGAGAATCAAGACTGTCCGTACTAAAGGCATCTCTGACATTGGTAAAACAGTCTCCGTGCAGAAGTTCATTCTGGATTGGATTTCATGTTTGTGCTTCCGTTTCGAGAGCTGAACTTGATTCGAGCCGAACGGTACAGTCTTCACAAACTTCTGCTGGACTTTCATCCGGAACTTCAACATCTAGACTCACAGCTTTATGAGGAGTGTAAAGTTGTGTTCATCTTTGATGGTCTGGATGAATGCAGAATGATTTTTTCAGCGAGAAAGAAAGTGTTTGAAGTGACCGTGACGTCATCGGTGCAAGTGTTGATGTCAAACCTCATGAGAGGTGATCTGCTTCCTTCCTTCAAGCAGCAGCAGCCAATCAGTTCCCTTCAAAATACATCACGCGTGTGACAGAAATTCAGGGATTTAGTGACGCTCAGGAGGAGGAATATATCAGGAAGAGAGTCAACGACCAGCATCAAGCCAGCAGAATCATCTCGCGCATTAAAAGAGCGAGAAGCCTCCACCACATGTGTCACATACCAGTCTTCTGTTGGATCTCATCCACCGTGCTTCAAAACATCCTAAAACAAGATGATGAGAAAGTAGAAATTCCTCAAACTCTGACTGAAATGTACATCCAGTTCCTGCTGATGCACATCAATGCAAGGAATCAAAAGTATGATCCACTGATTGTGAAACTAGCTGAAGTGGCTTTCAAACAGCTGATGAAGGGTAATGTGATGTTCAGTGAGGATGAGCTGAGAGAATGTGGGATCACGGCATTGTATTCTGGCATTTGCTCTGAGATCTTTGAGGAATCTGTCATTCATAAAAGGAAGATGTACTGCTTCACGCATCTGAGCTTTCGGGGTTTCTGGCTGCATTCTATGCCATTTAACAAAGAACACAGAACCACTGCGGTTAATCCTGAACAAGAATTATGACTATTGTGACTACATGTCTGAGGAAATCTCTCTGTATCAGCTGTTGGATTCAGCGGTAGATAAAGCTCTCCAGAGTAAAACTGGACATCTTGATCTGTTCCTCAGGTTTCTGCTGGGCATCTCACTGGAGGATCTATTGACACGCACACGCAACAGCTCAAACACCATCAACACAATCACACAGTACGTTTTAGATCAAATCAAAGGTGGAGATGATCTCTCAACTGACAGATCCATCGATCTGTTTCTTTGTGTGTTTGAAGTGAGCTTGAGGAATTTGTGAGATCAGAGAAGAAACTCTCTCCGGCTCACTGTTCAGCAATAGCCTACATGCTTCAGATGTCAGAGAGAGGTGATGGATGAGTTTGATCTGAGGAAATACAACACAACACAGGAGGGTAGAAGACGACTCGTACCGGCTGTCATCAACTGCACAAGAGCTCTGTGAGTCTTTACTTGTAATATATCACACAGAAACTAGGGATGCACCGAATGTTCGGCCACCGAATATATTCGGCCGAAAATAGCAAAAAACGCATGTTCGGTATTCGGCCGAATATGTGAAATGGCCGAATAAATTTTACCGAACATGACTCGAGAAACGATCAACTAGCAACCAGCGCAGAGAGAGAGAGAGACGTGCGCTTTATTAATGCCGCAAACATTTTGGCAGTGTGTGTGTGGAGCATTTTAAGGTGTCAGAGAAAGACACAGCACGGGACTTGCCGCACGGAAGTAAATTTCCTAATGAAAGCGTCTTTACCGGTCGGTAACTTGTGTACTTCAGACGGAAGCGGGCTGTCTGACAGTAGCCCCGCCGCTCGCGACATCCTTTGACATCATACAGTGGTCGCGCGCACACAGTTCCCTGTACTAAACAACTTGTCAAAGTATGTTCGGTGCATCCCGGCCACGAGTGCACCAGAGAACAGTCAGCTTCTGTGGGCGGAGTTTGGAGGAGAGACGTGAACTGAAATGGTTGTCAGTCAGCATCAGTCAGAATTGCTTGCGTTCGATGTTTTTTTTTCTTCTTAAAATCACTTTGCAACGTAGCCTATAATAATCCAACAGTTTTAGTTTATTCGCATTTTTAGTTTATAGGCCTAATGTGGAATGACACTTTTTAATGAACTGTTTTGTTGTAGGGGTACAGAGTAACTTACATTACATTCTTTTACCAGTCAGTTATAGGCCTAATTAATATAGGCTATTAAATGTTTTGTTTTAATGTATTTTGTTTTGCTCAATTTTATATTAAGTTGTATTGTATTTTATTGAAAAGCAAGACAAATTTTTAAAAGCAAATTTTGACTATTCAGTTTGTGCAATAGTGAAAAAATAGCTTAATAAATAGAAGAAATGCAAAAACCATATTCGGTGTTCGGTATTATTCGGCCTTCGGCCAAGTGTTTCACATCATGTTCGGCTTCGGCTTCGGCCAAGAATGTTAGATTCGGTGCATCCCTAACAGAAACTAAAGTATACTACAGTTTGCAGTATTACTTTATTCTAAGTTATCAGAGATGGGTAACTGTGAGTCCAGAGGAAGAAAGAGATGTGAACCCAAACAGGTTTATTCCCACAAAGTGCTTTGTGCTATTATGATGAGAGCAAACACGAAGGCAGAGTGCAACAGTATATTAAATATTAGAAATGTCTATATAGATCAGAGGATTTCAGAACTAACTGTATGAAACAAGGTATTGGCTGTCAGAGACAAATCTCGTTTGATTGCAGCAGTAAAGATAAAGGTTTCATTTAAATGTATTGTTTGTGTTTTTCCTGCACACAGTCTACAGAACTGTGATCTGTCTGCTGAGTGTTGTGAAAGTTTGTCTCTGAGAGAGCTGGACCTGAGTAACAATGATCTGAAGGATTCAGGAGTGAAGCTGATCTCTGATGCTCTCAAAAGTCACGACTGTCAGCTACACACACTGAGGTATTTATCTCCATATGATTTCTATACTGAAGTAACATTTTAGCATTCTTCTAAAAACTGACAAAGACAAAATAAGGAGTATGTTGATGTGTGTTTGTAGGTTATCGGGTTGTATGGTGACCGATGAAGGCTGCTGTTATTTGGCTTCAGCTCTGGGTTCAAACCTGTCACACATTAGAGAGCTGGATCTGAGCTACAATCATCCAGAACACACAGGACGTCAGCTCCTCTCTGATAAACTCAATGATCCAGACTACACACTCAAGTATGACACTCATCTTTATTACTGACGCCTGTATTCAGACTTTTATCTGTAGGAGTTTTGTGTATTAATTGTAACATCATGTTTGTGTGTGTTATGTGTTTGTGCAGTGTGGATCATGGTGAAAAGTTCAGAATTCGAGCTGGACCACGCAAGTGTAAGTCTACACACATTCAGAGATTGATTTAGTGATTATTTTGTTGTTTTAAATGTCTCATGTTCAGGGGCCTGTGAACTCACGCTGGATCCAAACACGGCAAGCACTAGCCTTGTACTGTCTGAAAAGAACAGAAAGATCACACGTGTGTCTGAGCTTCAGCCGTATCCTGATCTTCCCGACAGATTTGAGGATCCTATAGATCAGGTTCTGTCTCGAGTCTGACCGGACGCTGTTACTGGGAGGCTGAATGGAGCGGATCATGGGTTTCTATATCAGTGTCATATAAAAGCATCAGCAGGAAAGAGGGTGATGACAGTATGTTTGGATTCAATGAAAAATCATGAGTCTGTACTGCACTGATCACATATTAAGTGCATTTCACAATAATAGTGTAACCAACATACCTGTCCCAACACATCACTGTAAAAGAGTAAGAGTGTATGTGGACTGGTCGGCCGGCACAGTGTCCTTCTACAGCATCTCTGACATGCACACATACACACATTCAACACAACATTTACTGAACCTCTCCATGCTGGATTTGGGGTGTTTAACTCCTCACTGTCTCTGTGTGACATACAAAGTGAGTGAGTGAGTGAAAGAAAGAAAGAAATGTAACAATTTATTTGTTTAACACACTGAGGTGTTTTACACGGGTGTCCAGAAGGTTCTGAGGGGTCCCCTGAAGAATTCTAAGATTGAATTGATAATTGAACATTATTACTTTAATTTTTAAACATTCATGTTTATGTCTGTGGGTTTAACCTCTTTCTTCCTGCTGCATGCATATTTTATAGTATATGTGCAAACTGTTTTGTATCTTATAGTGTTCACTACAGTCTCCTTTCTCACTTTTGGGTTTGCAAAGCTGTCATTATACAAACTTTATTGTAAAAGTTGGTAGAGTACAAATATTTCAGATACGAAAATGTTTCTCTTTTTTTGTTCATGTTCAACATTAAGTGTAGCCAATTATTTGAGATTGGAAAAAAGAATGTCTTTGTAATACCACATAATGTAACAGTTGAAATGTTTCTTGTACATAAAAAAAATATGAATATATATTATTGGCAGAGGGTCCATCACAAAAGAATCATATTTGTGGTGTCATCAAGTTTGGAAGCACCTTGTTTAATACACAATATAGGCTTGTGTTTAGATAAGGGTACATAAGCACAGGGCAGCGATCTCGGATGAACCGCAGCCCAACTCATGACCATTGAATTAAAGTGCTCGTTTGTAATGTAGCTGTCCATAGAGGTTAACTGTCTTTAAAGTTGTGTCTGATAAATAAAGTTATTGTCTCCCAAAATTACTGAAATCAGCATTTTATATTACTGCATACTTCATTTAAACACTGATTTTGTTGGTAAGGTTTACAAGGATTAAAAGACAAAAACTGGACTGTCAAATTTATATTTGTCTACTTGAGCCTAGTTTGCCAGATCTAGTCAGTTTTTAGACTTACCAACTGATTTCTCTATTGGTTGTTACCCATTGTCATTATGTCATCTTTACACAAAACGGCACAAATTCAGTGAAAAAATGTTTTCACAAATTGGGCTGTATCTAAAACAAGGGATTTTGCATAGACTGCGTATTTACTGCGGATTTATAGACAAAATAAAAATCGTAAACCCCGGTTCTCTGAGAACAGAGCGAGGTATCTCATTATGGGAAACGCCTCAGGCGTGATAGACTATGGAAGCACCAATTACACCACGTCTGCCCGACGGGCGGACCAATCACAGCTCAACATAAGAGCCCGCCTCTCTCCTATATATTCTGCTGTGATTACCTGTAATGGCATTCTAAGCACGCTCTTCCCCCGTGTAATGCGAGAAGGGAAGCTTGGTGAGATACCTCGCTCTGTTCTCAGAGAACCGGGGTTACGTGAGTAACCTTACGTTCTCTTTCAAACAATTGCCCTGTATCTCACTATGGGAATGATATGGCCCACTCCCGTAATGCATGCTTTCCGAAGCCATCGAGCAGACCTGGCGATAAAACTCAGTTCGCTGTGGAGCCAACTTTAAGAACTGCATGAGCCAAAGTTGGCGCCGTGACATCCAGACGATAAAATCTGATAAATGTATGAGGGGAAGCCCAAGCTTGCTGCCGCACAAGCATCTCCTACCGAAATCCCCTTGAACAATGCCCACGATGTAGACATGCTCTGCATGGAGTGAGCCCGTAACCCCACCGGGGAAGTCTGACCCATAGACTTATAGGCCAATTCGATCGCCTCCACCATCCAATGGGAAAGGCGCTGTGCGGAGATCGGCTTACCCTTACATGCCATAGCCCACGACATGAACAGCTGATCGCTCCTCCGGAATGCTCGTGTCCTGTCCACGTAGCAGCGTAATGCCCGTACCGGACACAGAGTATGAAGTCTACACTCCTCCTCTGAGGAAAAAGGAGGAGGGTAGAAAGCTTGCAAATCCAAAGTAGTGCAGTTATACGCAGAATCACTGACCTTGGGAACGAACGCCGGGTTAGGCAGCAGCGTAACCTTGCTGCCATCCGGACTAAAACTCAGACATGCTCTGTGAACCGACAAAGCATGTAACTCGCCGACTCGCTTAGCCGAGACTAACGCGAGAAGCAAAACCGTTTTTAAAGATAGAAGCTTAATATGAATACTCTCCATAGGTTCAAACGGCGCCTGCGTTAAAGCATTCAGGACCAAGGACAAATCCCACGATGGGACGAGCAGTTTTGACACTGGTCTCAAGCTCCTCGCCCCCTTCATAAAACGGCACACCAGAGGATGTCGACCCACAGACGCTCCTTCGAAGCCGACGTGGCAAGCTGTAATAGTGGCCAGATACACCTTAACTGTGGAAAATGCTCTGCCATTGTCGATCAAGCCCTGCAAAAAACAGAGCACATCACACACAGAGCACTGAAAAGGAATGACTCCTTTACGTGAACACCAGTCCTCGAACACTCGCCACTTCAGATCATACAATGATCGCGTTGACGGGGCTCTAGCGCTCTGTATGGTGTTTACCACCTCCAGAGGAAGCCCGAGTGCGTTCAAATTCAACCTTTCACGGGCCTGACCCAAAGATCGACCCGATCTGGGTAGGGGTGAAATATCTGCCCGCCTGCTTGTGACAGCAGGTTGCGCCACAACGGGAGCTGCCACGGCTCTCCGTGAAGGAGCTGAACAATTTCCGCGAGCCACAACCTCCCTGGCCAACGAGGGGCTACCAGAAGAAGAGACAACCCGTTTTCTCTTATTCTGGCCAGGGTTGGAGAAATTAGACTCAGCGGTTGGAACGCGTAAAGCAACACGTTCGGCCACGGGTGAGCTAGCGCATCCACACCCAAACACCCACCCTCGTCCTTGAGAGAGAAATAAAGCGGACACTTTGCGTTTGCCTGCGAGGCGAAGAGATCTATGGCAGCCCTGCCGTATCTCTCCCAAATTTGATTCCCCACCTGCGGGTGAAGTACCCATTCTCCGTACAATGGATTTCCCCTTGAGAGGAGATCCGCGCCCACATTCAGCCGTCCCGGGACGTGCGTCGCAGTTGCAACGTGCGAGTTCCCCCCTGGCGGGTGATATATGCTACCACAGTCGTATTGTCTGTCCTGACCAGGACATGAAACCCCACCAGGAACGGCAAAAAATGTCTCAGGGCAAGAAACACTGCCATTAATTCCAAGAGGTTTATGTGAAGTCTGCGAAGCTGGGGCGTCCAGCGACCGTTCATCGATCTGCCCTGAAAAACGGCTCCCCAGCCCGTAAGGGATGCGTCTGTTGTCACCACTTTTCTCATGGACACACCCCCCAACGGAACACCAGACTCCCTCTGCAAAAGTGGGATAGGTATTGATAAAACGCCATTATTCTCCTCTCCGAGAGCATAGCGCGGTACGCTATAGAGTCTATGCGAAGACCCAAATACTCTATCTGCTGAGACGGTATCAGCCAGCTTTTGGCATAATTGATACTGAATCCCAGATTCGAGATATGAGACGTGAGAATCCCCGTGTCCTGTTCCGCTCGCTCTTGCGAATAAGCACACATCAGATAATCATTCAGATAAGATGAAATCCTGAGACCTCTGTGTCTCAGCGGTGATAGCGCTGCATCCGTACACCTGCTGAACACTCGCGGAGCTAGGCTGAGCTCGAATGGAAGAGTGACAAATTCATACACTTCACTCTGAAACGAGAACCTGAGATATTTTCTGTGCGCGGGGTAAATGCCTATATGAAAGTAAGCATCCCTGAGGTCGACCGCGGAAAACCAATCTCCCGGGCAGATCGACCGTGCGAGAGCCCCGACTGTGAGCATCCGGAATTGGTACTTCTGTAAGTGCTTGTTTAGAGCACGCAGATCCAATATCGGGCACAGGCCCCCGTCTTTCTTTGGAATTAGAAAATAACGGGAATAAAAACCCTTTTGAGTTTCCCCCATCGGAACTCGGTTTATGGCCCTTTTCTCTAAGAGGGAGAATATCTCTGCTTCCAGCACCCGAGCCGAGTCCCCTTTTGCCCAGGGGCTGAAGTGCTTTGTGACTGTGCACTTGAAAACTTGTGCTTGAACGTACCAGACCACACTCTCGTAGTGGCTGAGTTTCCAGCACTGGTGGTAGCGAGATTGCTTTCTGCAAAACTCTGAACCTTGTGTGTTGAGGAGAAATGGAATGGACCTGAACACAACTTGCAAACGAACTTACGTCCGTGCTCCACATCCTCTGTTTCTTTGCGGGTGGGGGAACAGATGTGGCGGACTCGGGAGGGAACATCACAGAAAACCCTAGGTGCTGTCCGTTCCCTCCAGTCGAAGGCTCCATCCTAGGAGTCCTTCTTCTTTTTGTACAAAGATTGGCCGGACCTAGACTTCGCGGCGGCCGCTGCAAAAGACTGCTTACCCCACTGTTTAGTAGAGCTTGGAGCAGTGGGGGGACGAGCCGTCTGTTCAGTGCTGCGGGGTTTAACGGTCCTGGGCGCATTCACAAACCTCCTGTTCTGCATCGAAGGATCCGGCCATCGGGGAGCTGGGGAACACTGAGCTCTCTTACGCGGCAGACAGACATCAAACGCTTCTCCTTCTTTTTTCTGGAGGTCGCATTTCTGTCTCATATCCGCCACCGCTGGGCCGAACAGCCCCTTAGGATCTACCGGAGCATCGAGAAAATCTAATTTCTCTCTGTCCCCGATGCTGGAGAGATTCAGCCAGAGCGACCTCTCGCCCACGACGGTGAGAGCCATTATATGCCCGCAGCTCTGCACCACACCACGCAAAGTGCGCAGATTGAGGTCAGTGATATTGCAGATTTCCTCCCAAATCCTCGGGTTTGGGTTGCCGGAGTCTAGTTGAGTGCCCAACTCCTCTAACAGTTCGGCCTGATAGGCCATCAACAACGGGGTCGCATTAAGTGCCCGCACAGATAGCGCTGACGATTTGTAGATCTTCTGGTAGACGGACGTGGTGAAGCGTTCCGCTTTCCCAGGGAGGGTGGGACTGGCAGATGATAGAGTGGCCTTCCTGTTTGGATGCAGGTGATGGGCCACTGATTGCTCAACCGAGGGTGGATTAGACAGCCCGAGCTCCTCCATCTCGTTCACATCCAGAGAAGAGTAGCCTTTGACAGGCACCCGGTGAGAGAACGGCTTGTCCCACGACCGCTTCATCTCCGCTACACATGCTGGCAGCACTGAGAGCAGTTGCTTCGCTGGGGGAAGGCAAGACAGGAGCCTTTTTCCATCATAAATATCCCGTTTAACCCCCGGATCCCCGGGAGTCACTGGCCATGCGATATTTAGCTTCACTGCCGCACGTTTACAAACCTCCACTAAATCACAGTCCACCATGGTAGACGCCACCTCGCCGCTTTGCGTGCTCACAGGCCTGGACAGCTGGGCCGCCGAGAGGATAGCGTCCTCCTCCTCATCGTCCGGTTCCTCTCTGAGGAGGCGAGCTAACACCTCTTCGTCCTCCTCATCCTCTCCCTCCAACTCGTCGCCCTCTAGTAGTTGATCAAAAAGTGGCGTAGGCTCGGGGAACTCAGCCTCCATAATATCTCCCCACGAGGAGAGGCCTTGCGGGGGAGATGGGTGAGTCTCTTGAGCTGGAGGGATAGCAGAGAGACACGGATCAGCTTTAGAGGACGCCGCCACTCAAAGCCGCCTTTTCAAGATCCTGGCCGGCATGGCACGACAGTGAGCACAGCTTTCCACATCCACCAGCGCAGCCTGGGCATGCTTGACACCCATGCACGTGATGCACATCGGATGGGAATCTCTACCTGAGATCATGAACCCACACGCTGCCGGGCAAGAGCGGGAAGGGATGTCTTTCCCTTTCTCTGCGGCGACCTTCAACGTGGAAATAACGAAGTAACAAGTAGCTTGCCTTGACACGTTAGCTATAGTAAGACCAGCTAATGAAAGCGTTAAAAGAAACAAAAAAACTCAGTAACGAGTTCAGAGAATCTGCGACAGATTCCAACTGCACTGCGTTCGGCAACGTTGACCTTAACGGCACGTTTATGAACTGGAGCAGCGCAGCCAAGGTGCTGAGGAAAAATCTTCACAGGGAAGAGACAAAGAATGCCGTTACAGGTAATCACAGCAGAATATATAGGAGAGAGGTGGGCTCTTATGTTGAGCTGTGATTGGTCCGCCCGTCGGGCAGACGTGGTGTAATTGGTGCTTCCATAGTCTATCACGCCTGAGGCGTTTCCCATAGTGAGATACCGAACGATTGTTTGAAAGAGAACCAAATCTCAAACAGCAAACCTTCATTACCTTTGTCCAAATACCCACACTTACTGTCTTTGAAACTGGTGTTTCTAATTATGTGATAAAACGCAGTTGCAAACGTTTTACAAAATACATAACCTGTCTCTATTTTGCACCAATAAAATGTGTAACATTTTACTACCAAATTATATGTAATATCTAATTATGTAACTTTTACCGAAAAGTTTTCTGCTTTTCTTGCAAGATCCGGGCAAAAAAAGTGTCATATTGCAGGATGGGATAGGCTTAGCTTTGAATACCACCCCGAAGCGGTACTTCGCTGTACTTCGGCATTTTTTAGAAATGGGACAGTCTTGCACAATTACTTCCTGACTGAGGGAGTGATAGATAGACAGACAAAACAGAAGTCGTTTAAAAGACACTTTGGGGCGGTTTCCCGGACAGGCCTTAAACCTAGTCCCAGACTAACTTAAATGTTAGAGGTCTTGATTGACAACAACACTGACATATCTTAAAATATATCGATTGTTTTACCTTAAGATGCACGCCAGTGAGTTTTTTTGTAAAGTATGTTTTTAAAAATGACTTAAATATCCTAATTTAACTAAGGCCTAGTCCTGGTTTAAGCGTATCCCTGTCCGGGAAACTGCCCCATAGAAAGACAGGCAGACATATAGGCCCAGTTTCTTAGCTTAAACCAGGACTAGGCCTTTTCTATAAATGCCTTGGAAAAAAAAACATTACTGGTGTGCATCTCGAGACAAAACAATGGCGCTGATACAAGTATTTCAGGGCAGGTTATTTTCATTTAAGACAATCAAACATTCATTTTAGTCTGGGACTAGTCTTAAACCTTTGTCTGTGAAACCGGGCCATAGTTATACAAACGGACCGATAGACAAGTAGATAGAAAGACATATTGACATATTGACAAATAAATATATAAAAAGACAGATAGAGAGTCAGATCAATACATAGAGACCTACAGACAAACAGATATATAGAAAGACAGACAGGCAGATGGATACACAGAGGGATTCTCCCAGCCAGGGCTTGAACCAGGGACCTTCTTGCTGTGAGGTAACAGTGCTAACTTATGAATGAGTTTATGATGTAGTAGATGTTGTTAACAATCGATAAGCAGACACAACACATGCCACAGTCATTTTTGGTGCTGTTGCAGGGTGAGAAGGTATTTGAGACAATGGCAAACAAATAATTCCTAAAAATCTTTTGGTTTATGATTCAGTGTATTCGTTTGAAAAACATTACAAATGGTGATGATTTTAATTAGTAACTTAACAAAAAAAGGCAGAAAATACATCTTGATATAGAATATTACTGTATATTATTTTACAGTAATCTGGGAGAATTTAACTATTATAGGTCATTAGCTTAAATATGGTGTTTATATTATATTTGTGTTGAGACCTTTTGTTTCATTTTGCAACAATACTTTTCTTCCACTAATGTGGAATAAAAAACACGATGAAGCAGAATGAGAGTATTTGTTTTTTATTTTTAAAGATTTTATGCAGTTGGAATATGAACACAAATGTATTAATTCATTCAATTGCTGTTGTTATCGTTGGTAGTATGATGCCTACTGAGGAATTTTAAAGCTTTTATTTTGAAATAACTACCGGAAGTAAGAGAAGAATTGCTGGTCGTGTTCGTCCTCGCGCTGGTGCGTTTGTTGCCGTGCCAGTAGCTGCTCGTGATTCTCACCGCGCAGTGCAGAAGACGAAAACGCACAAAGAACGAAAATGTAAGTAAAACCCAATCCAATCGAAGATCAGAGGATATTACAGCACTTCTTTTTTGAATCGCAAATTACATTAAATCATATTCATTACCTAACGTTTGCAGGATTTGGTTCGGCCTGGTCACGCCTGTGTAATGCCTGTCTCTGGCGTGTCTTTCTTTCACTTTTATCACTGCAGCTCGTGGTTAGCATGGCTACATTCTTTCATCTAAATCAGTATGATATTAGTAAATATCTGTAATTTAGGATCAAACTAGTTACCAGTTTACGTCAGATGATTTATTCGTGGTAGGTCGGAACGTCGCGGCGGCACGTCCAAATTAAATGCCCCGTAGCTAGTCTTGTTTAAAGTTGCGTGCATGTATTTAAAAAAATAATATTGGTAGATATTCCGTGTAGTTATCAGGCTGTCGAATGTCTGCATGGGAGGCCGATGACTGCATATATTTTCTGTTTTACCTTCAATTGAACCGAAACGGAATGTTTTACGGATATTTTTGTGTGCTGTGCGGACTTTGACTGAATATATATTTTGTAGTGAAGTTGCATAAGCATCATATTAAGGCAAACTATGAACAGTGTTATCAATCGAGCTATCAGTGCATCGCCTATTACATCAGTAACGTTACAATAATATTTGTAAAGCTAAGCCTTTCAAGGTCGACTAGTTGATGTTTAACGTGTCCATTGACTTTTTATTCACGAACGTTCAGATTCGAGATTGACTTCAGTAGAAAAAGGTATTTTTATATGTGTATTTTGGACTGATTTTAGCTTTCTTTTTTCGTTCACTCCTTTTCACAGGTCACTAATTCATTTGAAATGGTTCTGGTGTGACGTGAATTTTTAAAGTTCTTATACTGCATCTGATCTGTCAATGGTCCTAATCTGGAATTCGTACAGTGTACAATTTTAACCATAAGAAAAATAACTTTTTAAAAGAAAATGGTTCTCCTTTTTCTTTTAATTATTATTTGTGTGTGCTGTGCCTACACAATAACTTTTTGCTCATACTAAACAGACATACAAGCTGTATTTTTGAGACGATGTCGTCATCAATTTTTGTTTTGCTCCAACTTCTAAAGTCTCATTGAAAATGACCCCCACCGTTACTAATCATGATAAATTTATTTGCATGTACATTTTCACTTCTTTGCGAGAAGATGCAAGTCTTGTTCACCAAATTTGTTCTGTTCAGATAATCTCTCTTCGACCCTGTTGTGTTTTACTTATAGTCCAGCTATTGCAGCTTGCTGCTATCAAAACACTTTTTTGGGGGAGCATTTGATTTTTGGGAAGTTGTATGGTTGAGTCCATAACAGATTAGCTTTATCTGTTCTCCATCAGATTTGTTTCCATTCCTGGATGTGCCATTTTTTAGAATTAGTGCTATTTGTCCTTGGTTTCTTCTTGGCCAAGAATTTGCATTACATTCCCTGTCTTTCCCGGCCACGTTTAAGGATCTAAATTTGATTCAAATTCTTTTTCCTATTGTACCTTCCATAAAAAAAATACTTGTTACTCGTATTGCTGGAACTTTTGAATCTTCATTTAATGGTGTAATTGGTCACCAAACTGTCCATTTGTACCTCTGATGCATTTTAATGATATTTGACCTTTATTACCTACATTGTGTCAGTTATGGAGCTTACTGTCTTGCTTTCCTCTACCACTGCTAACCATTTTCGTGAGCATTCTAGAAATCATTGCTCCATTGTGTTTCTGCAGACCCGTTTCATTCAGGAGGACCAATCTTATCCCTCAAGATAAGTCTCTTTGAGATCCAGACTTGTATTCCAGACGGATTGTCTTTCTGCGGACATTTTTTGATTCACTTTGTTTCTCTTAATTCCCACTCATCTGAGATTGTATCATTTCTAAGCCATGTCCCAAAAGCTGACCAGCGATGGTGCTCAGAAAGGCTTTGCTGTTGGCCGCGGGCTTCTGGCTGCTGCCGAGACTCTGAACTTTAGTATGGGTGAGATGCACTCCGATCACTACGGGTCCTCTTCCCAGTCACACAGCAGCATGGCTAGTTTGGTCGGAGGCGAGGGAAAAGACCACGACTCCCAGCTGTCTCGACGATCGGGCAGCCACATTAGCAATACCATGAAACTCTTTGCCAGCCTAGGTCTGTCACCGACTGATTTAGATGCACTGGCACAAGTTCCAGAGGAGAACATCAGCGTGGAGACCTTGCCCCATCTTATCATGCAACTTAAGAACCGCAAAATGGAAACCGGTCGCCGCATGCCTAGCGATCTGTCGATCCGCTCTTCTGAGACTTCGTACAGAGGAGACCGAGAAGATTGGAGTGATATGCAGGGCGGAAGAATGGAGCGTTCTGGCGGGCAGTCTCAAAGCCGCTCGCAGGGCGAATTCGGTTATAGTTCCATGCGAGACTCGTCCGGTCGAGGGTACGACATGTTAGATTACGGCAGCAGTGGCACCAAAGACCGCCAATATTCTGAGCTTTCCAGTGATTCCTACCGTGGCCTTGGCATGTCCACGACATCAGCATCTGACGACATGTTCATGCAGAGAAGAATGGGCACTCCGTCTCAGGGCAAAGTACAGGATTTCTTGGGAGTCATGCCCCTCATGTTTCCCCATGTGTGCGCCCTTTGTGATTTTGATGTGCACTCTACCATGGTGAGTACTTTTAGCCGCTGTCCTCTTGCACACACACTTCCTTTCCCTGGGCAGACGCCATCACATGATGGGAAAGAAATCATTCAAAAGTATGTTGACTTTGAATCTGCACATCTTACTGTATTCAATTTGAGAAATTCTCATTGAAGAACACATTGGCTAACTATATTAGACACTCTTGTTAACTGTTACTGCTGAGTCTTGGTCTTAATGTTTGGCTTTATTTAAAAATATACAGTCCAGTTTCTTTTCTGTACATTGTCTTTGGCTTTTTTTTGACACACTTGACTTTTTAAGTTAGTTCTGGGCCCATACTACTATATACATTTTTTGATTCTAACAAATTTGTTGTGGGATTATAGGATCCAGGATATTCATTTTATCCTTTTCTTGTGTTTGTAAAGGAATGGACTCAGCACACAACTGGCATTCGTCATTCTGAAAACCGCAGACTCCTCTTGCAAATGTAAGTGAAGGCTGTTTGAGCTCCAAACAAGATAAGAAAGCCCCTTAAAAGTTGACACCTACCACACATTATTCAAAGCCATGTGATTGTTTCATTGAAATGTTATTTATTACACTAACATTGTGTCTACAAATACGCGATGCGACCCGACAAAAGACAATAAAAGCATTAGAACCCATAATAATTTTCACATTTCGTCCACACTGGATGCGGTCGTGCTGGTCGCGTTTGGTGTAGGCACAGTGAAACACTCACTACAAAATACATTTATAGTACATGAAGAACTCAACAATTGAATTTGGTGTTTGGTGTTTTTTTTGTAGGTACCCTGACTGGGATCCCCACATGCCCTCTAGTCGCATGTATGTACTTCAGCAAAACACTACTTTTGTGAGTCATGCAGAGACATCCAAAATTTAGAAGAGAACATTAACAGTGAATTTCTCTCAGGTCGACATCCATTTCGCTCAACACAAAGAACCGTTCTGATGGGTTGCTGGGAGCAGCGCCAGTCGGTGTTGGACTACAGAGAACAGGGATGAGCTCCAACTGGGGTAATAAATCAGAAACGCAGCAGCTGTGTTTTTATAGAGAGAATGTAGATATGACACACTGGCTAATGTAAAGCACTGTGTTTAGGTTCTAATACCACTGTGGGAATGAATAGTAAAACAACCTCATATTCGACAGCACCCAAGGTAATAATTGGTCCGGTTGAGTGAGTCGCTTTCATTTTAATCTGTAAAACTGATATATCAATCATCTTTCACTCTTTGAAGTGTGGTTGATTTATAAAGTTGCTGTTTAGTTACCATATGCTTTGTTGTATGAACAATACAGTGCACTCATGTCATTTGATTGTATTACAGATACGAAGTAGGGTGGTCGTGGCAAAATATGAAAGAAAACCACTGTCCTCAAACAGCCTGTTTGCTTTGGCGAAACCCTTTGGCACCATCCGAGAGCATCTAGTACTGAAGAACAAGGTAATCTGCCATTAGTGTAAAGGTAGAAACCATAATTTAAGATTTGAAGGTGCTTTATAGTATTGATTTCAAACATTATAATTTTATGTTTATTATATAGTAGGACTGCGCAAGTAATCGTAATCTTTTTTTTATTTCAATTTTGACTTCCAACAATTATGAATAAAATGAGGTAAAAAGGTTATTGTGCTGTATTCTGTTTCGCAAAGATTGTCTTATCTTCACCCTAGTGGTCTCAATATTGGCCAAAATAATCATGATTTTTGCCACAATCGAGCAGCTCTGTTATATATTCTGACTCATTTAATTGGTGCAATATCAGGGCTCGACATTAACGCTTGTCCGGGACAAGTAAATGTTTTGTATGGGCAAGTGAGAGAGAATTTTACTTGCCCGACCGGACAAGTAACTTGGAAAAAAAGAACAGTGCGACATATATGTAGAATAATAAGAATAATAAGAATATGTGAATTAGACAGAGCTGCGTGTTTGTCGTGGTTGTGCTTGTTTGTGTGTGACAATAATCAATGGCGCAGTTCAGAGTCCATGCGCACGCGGAATCCTGTTATTTAAATGTCATCTTGCTGTTCTGCGTGTCTGAGTGAATTACGTGCACAGTTTAAAATACAACATGAGTGATGGTCGAGGATTTATCTGCGTCTGCTCTGTATGAGGACATGAACACATGAACTTCATCTCCAGAGTTGCTCTGAGAGTTTATTTTACGAGCGTTTTAGTGTTTGAGTGAAGCTATCTACAAACAAGCGTCTTTCCAAAGACCCGTCAAAATAAAAGTATTGTAGCGTACTATTGAAAATTGAAGTGCCCTTGTAATAAATTGATAAACACTGTATACTATACTAAAGTTCAAGAACAATATAGTAGGAATTTTACTGCAGTTTACTATAGTAAATACTAGTTAAAATGCTTAGAAGCAAACTTGACCAATCTAAATCCAAAACAATTATATTGATTATATTATATTATAATTCAAATGAAATATCATTTTTTTATCTTTGGACAAGTACTCGGACAAGTGAATGACAAATTTACTTGTCCGAAGGACAACCACCTGACATTGCTTAATGTCAAGCCCTGAATATCATTATCTGTTTTTGGACTTTTCATTTTTCGAAGGCTTTCCTGGAGATGCAGACCCATGAAGAAGCTTTGGCCATGGCTAATCATTACCAGCGTAAACCTGCCATTTTGCATGGGAAAGAGATACAGATTTATTTGTCAAAGGAACTGCTGGTCATTGAGGTAAGATGGCATGAAAGGATTTAGCATTTTAAAATTTGAAGGTGCATTCAGTAGGATTTTCGAGCACTGGCTGAATATTGCGGTCATGTTGGATTTTTTTACGTGTCTTTTGACTATAGAAACAAGTAAAAGTTTAGGGCTGCACGATTAATCGCTATTTATATTGCATAAATCGACCCATCTAGTGTGATTGAGATCGCGACAGTTTCGATTGTGTTTATGAGCAGCTTGGCTCTGGCTTTTAGGTGCAGCAGCATTTAACCCGGCACAAAAAATCGCAGTAAATCACCTCAGCACGTGCGTTTTTTTAACGATTTATCGTGCAGTTAGAGTTCCAGAAATACCCTATTCACAGTATTCCACAGTTATTCCACAAGCAAAAGTATCCTGCAATTAATTGTACGCTAGGAACATTTGTCTGGTCAAATGGTCTCAACAAGGACAAAGTGCATGTTTAAGGAAGTCAATTGTTTAACCATTGCAGAAATCTGGAAAACCAGACAGAGACACTAGACCTGCAAAGGTACCAGATAGTCCGGTGGTGTTTTTCTCCAATTTGCCACAAGGGAATGACAAGAAAATGGAGCTACTCACTATCGCTCGTCGATTTGGTATCGTTGAGAAACATCTGTTCCTGAATGATGAGGTAAATTACAAATAAAGCATGTTCCAGCATGTGTGTGTTTAAAAAAACACTCTGTATAATGAATGATTTTTTAAGCAGGCATTTGTTCAAATGAGCAATCCAGAAGATGCTGAAATGCTGGTCAAGTACTACACTCTACATCCATTGACTATCAACAGAAGATCCATCAGGCTGAACATCTCCACAAAGTACAAGACTCTAAGGTAAACATCCTTCTTTCCTACCCATCTAATCTAGTCTCAAGTCTAATTTAAATCTAAAATACAAAAAATACCTTAACAGTAAGACTCGAAAACAAACAAAGAATATACATGAATATGTATACAAATTAAATAATCCCAAAGTGATATGCATGATATTCTAGGATCCCACAAGGCAGGGGGGGGCAAGGGGGGGAGGAGCCCACCCGCAGGACCAGCAGTAGCACCGGCACCAGCAGATCTGGTGACAAATCTTCATCAAAAAGCCAGAGGTCCTCTAGTTCCAAAGCCAGAGAAAGTTCACCTGAGAAAGAAGAGGACTCAAAGCAGGAAGGTGAACCTGAGGTCCAGGGAGATGGGTCAGGAGATGAAGAAGCAGATGTTATGGAAGCACGTGATGGAGACGAAGAGGCTTTAGATGAAGAGCCTGATGATGCCATCCTATCCGGTGACCCAGAAGAAACCAGTAAACAATCACCAGATCCTGATACCAACGTAGAGCAAGAAGACTCTGAAGACAAGCAAGACGCAGATGACACAGACATTCTGGAGGACCAGGAAAACACTGAGGAGAAACAGAAGGAGGCTCAGACAGAGGAAACTGCACTGTCTGAGGCCGAGCAGGAGGAGGAGAATGCAGATGAGCTTCCTAAGGAATCAGAGGAACAGAATGACGAACAAGCGGAGGATGAGGTTCCTGAAGAAGACGATACCCATCAGGCAGGAACTTTTGCACATCTTCCTCTCTGCTTTATAAATCTTTTAAATCCTAAAGCAATTACTTATATTTAAATTATGCTTTCAGAAAATTAGGAATTTAGTGCCAAGTTACACTGGACTACTTATCAGGTCCTCTTTAGTAATTTTAACAGGCCATGGTCTCAAAAGACTGTCATTGCAAGGTGAAAAACAAAGGGAAGTCATGTTTGGAATGACTTAAAGGCTTGTAAATGGATGTTTTCTGGGGTTTTGATGCATGTTTATTAGTTTGGAACTGCAGATATATGACTGAATTTATCTTCTATTTTAGGAGAGTCATGGTGAAATTGACTTTCCTGAGAACCTGGATGAGTTTGTTACTCTGGATGAGTTAGCAGAGGAGGAGGACTCTGAGAGACAAGACTCAAAGTCTAGAGCTAAAAACCCTTCAGGTAACTACTTAAACTTTTGGCACTGAGCCTTTAGAGCAGTGGTCACCAACCCTGCTCCTGGAGATCGACCGTCCTGAAGATTTCAGCTCTAACCCCAATCAAACACACCTGAACTATCTAATCAAGGTGTTCAGGTTTGCTTGATAATTACAGACAGGTGTGCTGAAGCAGGGTTGGAGCTGCAGTCTGCAGGACGGTCGATCTCCAGGAGCAGGGTTGGTGACCACTGCTTTAGAGCTTAAGGACGATAAACAAATGTATTGTCATAATATTGGCCATTCAAAAAACTGATGATACTAGTTTAGTAATAAAAACTGGTGTAAGAGAAAATAATTGTGTGTTGTTCATCAAGGTTAGTGCATTTACCCTTTTTCTTCTTGTATTTTTTAGGAAGCACCAAGGACGATGGGGTGAGTTTCTCATTTATGACATCTGGTTTCTTTAGACTGTTTTGAAGGGATAGTTCACCCAAAAGATGGTAGTCAATGGTGCCATTCTTGTGTTCAACCGAACAAAGACATTTATACAGGTTTGGAACAACTAGAGAGTGAGTAATTCATGACAGAATGTAAATTTTTGGGTGAACTATTCCTTTAATTTGTCGCACAACTAATGTTAGCATATTACATTTTGTTTATTGTATGTTTTTGCCATTAACCAATTGTAATGGTGTTTTTTAAAAGCAGGGATTGAGAGTTGTCAATGTTGTTGGCTTTAAGCGTGGCTTTGGTTATCTTGATGAAATTCTTGCTCTAGCAAAGCCGTTTGGGACAGTGGTGCGGCATCTGGTGCTGGACGTGAGGCCGGAGGTAACGGCTCTTAAACACATCAGCTGTTGTGTAGTTATAAGCAGAAACTCGATGCATAGGTGATGATTCACTCACGTTTATTTTCTCACTCATGTTCTTAAAGGCCTTTCTTCAACTCGCCAATGAACAGGAGGCAAGAGCAATGGCTGGTTTCTACAGTGGGAATGTCATGCCATCTGTGTGTGGAAAACCAGTGAAGGTTTACCATTCACAGAGTTATCCGACCATCCAGGTAAGTCTGAGGGAGCCTATAAACTTGCCTTTGAATCAAGTCCTTTAATCGTAAAGGAATAAGACATCTAACACACGCTTGTGTGATACTTTCAGAGTGGCCGAGTCATCTACATTGGTAACATTCCACAATTCAAAGCATCAGATGCGGCAATTCTAAAAATCGCTGAGCCATTTGGAAAAATCAGAAGATACTTTCTGAATCGATTACGCAATGAGGTAACAGATCTTCAATGATTAAAAGTTGTTTCTGTATACCATAAATATATCGCTTTAGATAAAAATGCACAAGATTAAATAAATATGTTTGTTTACTCAGTGCTTCATTGAGATGGAAAGAGGGGAAGATGCTGAGAAAATGGCAGTGGCCTACAGGGAAAATCAACCTAAATTTGAAGGCAAACGTCTGCTTGTCTATGTCAGCAGGAAATATAAGCAACTCAAACATGGGTCAGTTTTACGATTAGATCATCCTCTTGCATAAGAAATGGATTTTCCCGATCATTTGTTTGGTTGAGAAATTATAATATTCTAATATGAAGTATCTTTGCTTTTGCAGACACAGACCTCCAAGCCCAGAGTCCGAGGAGAAACGCCCATCCAAGAGGGAACGTCCTGAAGAAGCTGAGGCCCAGAGCAGCAGCTCTACCAAAAGTACCACCAAGCAAGACGAAGAACCGTCTCCTAAAAAGGTTAAAGTGGAAAAGCCTGAGGAGGTGAAGAAACAGGACGTAAAGGAAAGTCAAAGTGTTTCTCTAGTAACTGATCCAGAGATGAACAAAGAACCAGAGGAGGAACAAATCAGTGAGACACCAGAGGTCCAGAAAATGGAAACTGAACCTGTGAGTGTTTTTTTTAGTTGTTCAGAACAGTAAGAAAAAAAAATTCCTTTAATTTGCAAGTTGCTAAGATATTACACTAGCTTTATCCAGTGCTTTCATTTGAACAGGAAACTAAAGAGGAGGCTGTTGTTACGCCCCCTGTTGCCGTGTCAGAGAAGAGTTTGGAAACCGAGGAAAAAGCCAATACATCTGCAGCACCTGAAAAAAAGCTGGAAACTAGCCTTGCTACTCTTGGGCCACATGACCCTAATGTCCCAGTTGGTAAGATGACCTAGTTTTTGCTAGAAAATAAGTCATTTTGTGTAACCTGACTTTAAATTGATGGGATTATTTTAGTCCCTTGTTTGCCTGTCCCCTGATGGCCATATTTTAGTTAATTTTAGTGCATTTCTTTGTCAAAATCAGTTCTGATTGTAGTTTGATACCTCAAATTAAACTCAAAATATTTTTCTGATTGAAGTACATTTTCTTTGAACAAATTGTTGCCTAGCACAACAATGTCTTGAAAGATGACATTGCTATTAACTTGTGTTTTAAACTGAATGTTTTAGGTGTGGAGTTTGTGAAGATGGGATACTACTGCAGAGTCTGCTTCTTGTTTTACTCTAATGAGGAAACTGCTAAGAAGGTTCACTGCTGCAGTCAAGCACACTACGATAAACTTAAGGTGATTTTCAATTTCCTTTGTATTTATTTTATTTACTTTGTATTGTAAATCAATGATATTTATTTACTTTGTATTGTAAATCAATTATATATTAAATAAGTGTTTTTTGTCTTGCTAGAAATATTTGGAAAAGGAGAAAGCCAAAGCACAGTCTAATGGAGGAAAGAAGTGAACCGTTGCCGCTTGATATAACCGCTATGATTTTATTCTATGATGATGTCTAATGTTTAAACAGTGTATCCAATGTTTTTTTTCCTTAAAAAATAGTTAGACTGAGAAATTGCTTTTTACGTAATTGTCATTCATCAGCAAAAAAAAAGCATTGTAAAAGTGTAGTTTGACATTTTATGCCCTAAATGCTACTGCTGTCTCTGTTTTTCCTCTTATTAAATAAAACATTCCTCAGACTGTTTGTTGACTGTTTTACTCATATTTGTGTTTTTCGTGTTTCTTTAATCAAGTTTCTTTATTAGTATGTGAAAAGCATATTAATGTAAAAACTAATCTTAGAGAACCTTTGTAGGTGCAGGAAGTAAATAAAAGAATTCAAATAGAAGTATTTATTTCATGAGCATTTTGACAAAAATAAGATTCTTAAAGGATTTTGATGTATTCTATTACATGACTTGGTTTCTCATTTTTTTTAAATCATGTTATCTGGTCCTAAAGTTCATCTGAATGTAGTAGTGGCTGCAAAAAAATAATTCGTTAAACCGTGAAAACATTTCTATATTATTATTTCTGTAGCTACGTATCTTGCAAAATGGTTCTACAGCAGCACTAAGTGGCCTTTAAAAAATTAGCAAATGCAGTAATTTTGTACGTTTTTATTAGCAAACATTGAGATGTGTCTATGGTTTATTATTGTAACGATATGATTTCAATGAAACCGTATTTTCATTTGTATATATATTTTGCATTAAGCAGCAAAGTTTGTAACACGAGTAGGCCGAAGTGGCTTTTATTTTGAAATATTGCTGTTCCGGTTTATAAAAGGAAGACAACCGTCTTATGACTCCTTTGGCCTGAGCCGCCGCTTTGCAGAGCTTCAGAGATCCGGTATTTTACTTCAGATTCTACCGGTGAGTCATACGAGTAAATATAAATAATTGACTTTTTAAATCACTGTATATGACATTTATAATTCGGCGATACCTTAAATTACCGCTAACTGCGTCAGCAGGGGCTTGGCCCTTAGCCTTAAGGCCAAACGCACCGATTAAGCATTCATTTTAAATATTACCTACGAAACATGCATTTCTCTTCAACCTCGGAAAAAATAACATTCTAAGCCAACATATATAGGATAAGTTAACATAACTGTGGTGAATTTTCTGAAGGGATGTGACTCGAAATGTCAAGCAGTTTTAGTATCATGGGGTGTGCTAAATGCTATGTTGTCTGACGTATTATTCATCGTTAAATTCTACTAGAATTATAAGCGCAGTCGCATGACTTAATAAAGTATTTGTACTTTTAGATGTTGAGTTTTATCTAAAATGGTGACCAGTTGCAGAACCTAGGATTTGCACCTCTTTTTTTTTTACATAAATGTGCATACAAATGAAGTAAAAAACGGTATAGCAATTTATTGAGATGGCTCCAGCACAATCAACCTGCTAGTTGCCCTGTTACTAGCCTGCTACAGCTGTTTTTCCAAAGTTATGTAAGAAACGCCCACAGACCTCACAACACATCCGAAAAGTGTGAATGATTTGATTTCTCATCTCAAGGTAAGCGTGATCAAGGTGACAGACTTGAGCAAGGTGACCGGCAGATCTCCAACCCGAAGCTGATCTCTTCATTATTATAAATATCAATCAAGGAGAACCCACATTCTCGTTACATACCATCTTTTTTTAACAGGTGAGGAACAGCCAATACTGCACGAGCTGCTGTTCTTGGCAGTGCCTGACCGCTTGGGACATGTCTTACAATAATCCATACCGAAAACCGCAAGATGATTTCACCACAAGCCAGGACATGTACCCGGACTCTCAACGTACGTATCACCGAGAATCTGGTGCTTACAGGTCAAGAGTCGGCACCACATCTCCAGAGCAGATTTACTCTGCACTGTCTCTTACCTCAGAAGAGTTGTCTTCTATTCCACCTGGTAAGGCTTTGTCCTTTCTGCAAAGCTGCGGATTAGATGCTGGGGACCTTAAAACTCTTGCTGAGCTCCCAGAGCATCTCATCTCTGCTGAGAAACTTCCAGAGCTTCTCGGCGAGATCAAAAATAAGAAAGCTGCCAACATGTCTTCATCTAGGTCCAGCACACTCCAACACGGTTCATCAAGTCACTCCTGGGAGGATAGGAGATACACTGAACCGGTTGAGTATTCCTTAGATTTACCTGTTCATCAGTCATATTCCCATCATCAAGAGCAAGCTCAGACCTTGGATGACCAGTGGGGAAATGCCCAACCAGCTAGCTCTTCAGCACACACATACACAACTTCTGAGTCAAATTTTGTGGTTGAATACAACCATCTAAAAGACAAAGACACTTATTTCGATAAAGCGCCTTATGCTACTGAATCTTCAAGGCAGAAAACGGCAGCTGTGTCACAGTCTTACTCTAACTACAGCAGGGACGACAGTCAACCCGCATATTTGTCCAGCATAGATGTCGGGCGACCGTCACAACTCTCCAGCAGAGATGTCGGACAGTCCTCAAACTTATCCAGCAGAGATGTCGGGAAACCGTCGTATGTGTCCAGCAAAGATTTCGGGCAACCGTTGTATCTGTCCAGCAGAGATGTTGGTCAATCCTCACACCTGTCCAGCAGAGATGTTGGGAAACCATCATATCTGTCCAGCAAAGATGTCGGGCAACCGTCGTATCTGTCCAGCAAAGATGTTGGGCAACCATCGTATCTGTCCAGCAAAGATGTCGGGCGACCGTCGTACCTGTCCAGCAGAGATGTCGTGCAACCGTCGTATCTGGCCAGCAAAAATGTTGGGCAACCATCGTATCTGGTCAACAAAAATGTCGGGCAACCGTCGTATCTGGCCAGCAAAAATGTCGGGCAACCGTCGTATCTGGCCAGCAAAAATGTCGGGCAACCGTCGTATCTGGCCAGCAAAAATGTCGGGCAACCGTCGTATCTGGCCAGCAAAAATGTCGGGCAACCGTCGTATCTGGCCAGCAAAAATGTTGGGCAACCATTACCGCTGATCCCAAACCTGTTCAGCAGAAGTGTTGGACAACTCTCAAACCTGTCTAGCAGAGATGGCGGGCAATCTTCTTTTATATCCAATAGAGATGCTAGCCGTTCCCCACACCAGACCAGCAGAAAGAGTCAACCTTCACACCTCTCCGGCAGAAATGTTGGTCAGTCATCTCATCACCGGAAGACAGGGGTTCATAAGGTGCCAACCAGGAAGGAGGCGTCCGACTTCCATGGAAGAACTCCACCAGTATTTCCCTATGCTTGCGTACTCTGCGAGATCACTGTTCTCTCTAACAAGGCAAGTAGCATTTTCGCTCTTACAGATCCTGCATTACCAGCTTTTTACCAGAGTTTTTATCAATGAAAATACACATTAACATACAGTGGCATTACAGGTAAGTCAAAGTGGCTTGTATTTAAAGGTATTTTAAGTACCATTAAAGGTATTGGTAACACCAAAATTCCCCCATTCTTTACTTAGCCTCATGTTGTTCCAGACTGGCATGACTTTAAATAACAATTTATGCTTTGAAGAAAAAAATAAAGCTGTGTTAGAGACCAGGGGCTGTCAAGTTTTCTAAATGACAAAATTCTACAAACGTACCATTTAAAAAATATATTGTGATGCCTTTGTTATAGAAATAGTAAGTTTAATTTAATTGCACCGTATTTGCAGTATATGCAGTAATGACTTGCATATTTTGCAATTTTTTACACAAAGCTGTAGAATTTCTTTTGAACACCTGTGTATATAAGCACCCTTCATGCAGTAATCCTGGTAAATTACCATAAAAGTACCAGACATCTCAGGTAAATACACAAATGTTCTGTTCACACAGACGAGTGCTCCCTTTTTTTACAGGTAAGATACCATTTACACATCAATACTGAAATACTGGTGAACTCTGATGTCATTATTGACCTTTTATAAATGGCAGGGTATGGTTAAAGGTGCAGTTTTTGATTTACAACTGCCACTAGCGTTGTATTATAGATTTGCAATGAATCTATGTCCAACCACGGCGGTGGCCAACACAGTTCAAAAAGATGTCGTCGGCTGCAACAGCGTGTCTTCTCATGTTGTCGCAGGGAAGAGATCATGCGGGCATTAGAAAGACTGTAGAAAGAGAGATGTCTTATTACATAAAAATAAAAGGTCTGTGGATTTTAAGTATAAAAAGGATAAAAGTCAGACAGGAGCTAGGACCTGCGTTAATATTTTAAAGACTTTCCAGTAGGCTTTTAGTAGAGATACTCATAGATTTCTGTGGAGTTAACATACTTTCCAGCAGAGAAACGTTGGAGAGAAAGTTCATCTAAAAATCACCCCCGAGGAGGTTGCTTTGATTCGGATCAGTATGTGAGTAACACTGGTTTTTCTGTTTGTTAGAACCAGATATGTTGTTGTTATAATATTGGCTGTGTGACGGAGCATTTTTGCATCATTGTTTGTCTGGAACCGCTTTAATATTGTACTCGTTCAGATACTGGAGGGAGAGAGAGAGCGCATTGGCGCTAAAACTGGAGAGAGAGCACGTTGTACTCTTTTACTCAATGATGAATAAACTTAGTCAATCTGCGGGTCACATGCGTTCCGGACTGTAGCGCATGATCCATATGGATCTCGGATCACCTCCAATCCGTTTCACCACTATACCGCAGGGGAGAGGGAGAAGAAACGCGCGCTGTAGAGTTTGTCCGTTTAGGGCTGCTGTACAAAACATGGTGGCGAATTCAATGTACAGTATGTAGGGCCGCTCTGTATGTAGATATAAACAGCTTATTCTAAGGTATTACAAACATAACGATTCATTACGTAAGGTCTTTATACACTTCTGAAGAAATTGCTTGGTATATTATATTGCAGATCCTCCTAAAAACCCCGTATTGTTCCTTTAATATCAGAATATATGTAGTGACAATGTTATAGTTTTTGTGGCAAAAGTTTACATTTGTGCAGTTCTTGATCCAACAAAATCATATTTCAATCTTATCTTAACATTGGTAATATACTGGTTTTACTGGTTAAGTTTACTGGTAAAGTTGTCTTGATTTACTGATATTTTTGATACACATGTTGTATATCTAAAAGGGCTAAAGACAGCGTTTAAATTTATGATGTTCTGTTACTTTTGGAGCTTGACAGCCACTAGTTACCTAAAACTGGAGTTCCACAATAAAAGTTGCCTGGGTTTGGAACAAGATGAAGATTAATGATGATTTTTTTTAAAGAACCTGAAATCCAAAGATACTTAACGGCATTTGCTGGAATCAACATTGAGAAGCATTTTCTATAGGTCTTTGTGTTTTAAATGCTATAGCAAAGATAAATTTCTCACAATATAGACATGAACTTTATAGATAATATATGTACTGCAAATAATATTGACAGTTCATTTTTGTAAACTAGGTTCTATCCTTTGTTGTAGGACTGGTCTGTGCATATAAACGGACCTCAGCATGCTAATAGTCAACTCAGTCTTGTGGAAAGGTGAGTTATCTTCAGTTGTATTCTTTCATTTTGTCTGGTCATATAGTCTGATGGTTGGGTGGTGGGTTAACACGTTTTTACTTGGTTAACAGAGATTACAAACCTTTTATTTGAAACTGCATGCACTGAGAATTAATAAACAGAACAATAATACTAGGTTGAGTTCAGGCAGAATATGAATCTTGGTGATAATGATGTGCATGTGAACATCCAACAAGCAGATCTTCTCAGTGCACCAGGATGTTGGTTTCTGGTCTGTCTTATGTATGTTTTCCTACCTCCAGATATCCAGAATGGGATCAGAAGATCCATTCAGCTCGCAGGTAGTGCCAGTCCCCATTATGTCGTATTCTTGAAAACACCTTTGCATTAGTTTGTTGTTAAAATTTGCACATTGTTTCAGGAACGAGTCTGTTCCTGAGAAGCCACTATCTAGAACCACACAGGAGCGAGGTAAAGTCTTACTCCCGTCTATATCCGCATCCATATCTGAGCATCCTATTTTATTTTCCTGTAATGTTTTAATTTTTGACTCTTTTCTCTAAGGTGAAACATCAAGCAGTAGAAATGGTTCCTCGAGCAGCAGGAGCGGATTGTCAGGCAGTAAAAGCAGCAATAACCTGAATAAAACAGAAGTGAATGAGAAGGTCAGTTTTTGTTGGTCATTTTCAGTTTTTTCTATGCTGTAGATGATTTAACATTTAAAGGTTATTGCAATATGTTCAAACACAGTGCAAAATGGTGTGTGTAAAGTTCGAGGTGGATGAAGTGAATGAAGCTTACCTGAAACAACTGCTTGGCCAGTTTGGAGCGATTGTCAAATTGACGATGTTTTCTAGGATGGTATGGCTTTAAATGCTTGGTTTTCTTCTCCCAACAAATATATGAATGTGTTTCATGACTAAATGCTGAAATATAGTAATAAAAACGTAATTCTTGTAGGCTTTTGTGGAGATGGGATCAACAGACCAGGCGGGGGATGTAGTGAAATATTTCCTTCAAAACCCCTTGAAGGTCAAGGGCAAGCTGCTAGAATTTTCCCTATCGTCGTTGTCATCATGCAGTATGATCCAGGTGAACAATGCTCTGAAATGGCTGAAAATGCGATCTTGTATTTGTACAGTTTTGCATTGTTGCAAACAGCTTTACAGAAGATGCATTTTAGAACGAACGGTAACGGTAGAAGCGTAAGCAAAAATGAAATGAGAAAATGATGAAATATGGACAGTTTCATTGGACGCACGCGCCTTGCCTGAAATTAACTTTTGGTCTGTGTTTGGTAATAATATAACACAATTTTATATATAATTTTGATTCTTTGTGGAGGTCAAACAAATTTTTTTGGGCGGCATACCGTTAGTTTGTGTTGTTGCCGCTGAAACCGTCTATTACAAGACATTAAATTGTTGTACATAATAAGAGAAACTAAATGATTTCCTGTTCCTGTTTTTTGCATGTTTCACAGACTTCTTGTGTGGTGAGCTTCATGCCATTACCTGCTGGAGAAGGCGTGAGCTCCGAGTTGATCGCCATTGCGAAGCGCTTTGGATCAGTAAAACATTCCCTGTTTTTGCCAAGCCGGGTAGCCAAATCAATTTCAATTATCGAAAGTAGGGCTGTCACATTTTTACTACACGATTTTCATGGCTCTTAAGACAAGATGTTAAACAGGTGTAAAACCACCACCTACTGTGTTGAAGTGTCAACTAGATACTAGCGCTGAATTATTTATGATATTAACATGTGTAGTATTAACACATTATCAGTAATCACAGCCATTAATATGAGTTATTGTCAATACCACCAGTATAATGAGACACCCCAATTGAAAATAGTTTTATTATTGTAGTGTCAAGACTATGTGCCTGTTTTACAGGGTTATGTGGAGATGGGCAGTCCTCAAGAAGCCAGCAAATTGGTGGAGCATTATTCCACCAATTCACTGAAATTGAAAGGAAAAACCATCCACGTTAGCTTCTCAGCGGAGTACCTGAAACTTGGGTAAACATGTTCCGCTGATCTTATGTTTGCTTCTTGTATGTTTGTATGTGTTATGTTCGTGCCATGCGAAAGTCTTTTAAATAATAAAGAATTTTTGATATATTTTTGGAGCTCTGGTGTGCCGACTTTTGTTACTACTTGTATGTGACATTTATTTCAAGGTTAAAGTTTGATTATTTCTCTTCATGATCCAGTCCTGAGAAAGAAGAACCCGTACCCAGGAGCAGCAACAGGAGGAGGAGGAGTTTAAGCCTACAAAGAAGATCCCACAGTTCTCGAAGAGACTCTCCCAGTCCCAAACGAAGGTCCTCTGTAGAGACATCCAGGTCCCGCAGGAGTTCTGACCCCAGGAAACGGCGACGCTCCAAAGAAAAGTCAGGACGGGATCATTTATCTAGATCTCGTTCCAGAAAATCACCTTCCAAAGACCAAAGCAAGCAAACTGCCGAGAGTGCAGAGGAAAAAACCGAAGACAAGATAGATCAATCTGATACCCTGTGTGATGACAGTGATCTCGAAGGCGTGGCTGTTATAGCAGATGATTGTGAAGAGCTTAACTCAGAAGATGAAGAGTACATTGAAATCGATCAGGAAGATGATCAAGAAGATGATGAGGATCAAGGTTCCTCAGTGGCTCTGGATGAACAGGATGAATCTGAAGACATGCAGGATGTGAAAGAGTCCGATGATATAGCTACAGATGTAGACACGACAAAATCAGAGAGTGTTTTAAAAGATACAATTGCAGATGAATCAAGTGAGTGCAAGGATGCCAAAGAGCTTCAAGAAAACCAAGAAGCAACAAAAGAGGAAACTGTAGAAGGTACAGATGGGTCACTAGAGTGTAAAGAAGCACAAGAGCTTCAAGAAAACCAAGAAATAAAACAAGAGGAAAGTGTAGAAAGTACAGATGGGTCACTGGAGTGTAAAGAAGCACAAGAGCTTCGAGAACAAAAAGAAATAAAAAAAGAGGAAAGTGTTGGAAGTACAGATGGGTCACTGGAGTGTAAAGAAGCACAAGAGCTTCGAGAACAAAAAGAAATAAAAAAAGAGGAAAGTGTTGGAAGTACAGATGGGTCACTGGAGTGTAAAGAAGCCGAAGAGCTTCAAGAAAACCAAGGTATACAAAAAGACAAATCTGTGGACATTTCAGATGGATCTACTGAGGAAGATAAGGAGCCTCAGCAAAACCAACAAGCAACAAAAGACGATACTGTGGAAAGTACAGATGGATCACTGGAGTGTAAGGAAGCCCAAGAGCTTCAAGAAAGCCAAGAAGCAACAAAAGAGGAAACTATGGAAATTGCAGATGGATCAATGGAGTCTAGGGAAGTCCAGGAACTACAAGAAAGCCCAGAAGTACAAAAAGACGAAACTGTGGAAATCTCAGATGTACCAAGTGAATGTAAGGAACCCGAAGAGCTTCAACAACACAAAGAAGTGCAAAAAGACAATACAGATGCAATGGAACAGGTAAACGCCAGAAGTCTTGGTTAACTTTAACTTTGTAGTTAGGAATACAGAATACATTTGCTCATGTAGAGGTGGAAGTGTCTGGCTTGAACCCGTCACTGAATTAAAATGTAATATATATATATATATATATATATATTAGTTCATATTGCATGTAATTCATATGCATTATTCTACAATTAAAAAGTCAAACAGAATGTGAATTTGTTTCTGTGTTTAGGAGGCGTCAGATGTACCTGTGAATCTGGATAGTTGCATTACCCTAGACAAATTTAAAGAGGAAATGACCGAGAAAGGTATTTCTCTTATACAGATCATATAAAGCTATTCGATAACTGCATACACAAGTTTTGTATTTATTTTTCTTATGTTCTTTGTTATATGTCAGGGTACTTTGACTATTTCTCTTGCTTTTTTAGGTGATGCAGAGGAGATCGCTACTCCAAGCACTGGGGTTAGTCTGTTTTTCATGACAGAAAATGGTCCTTCATAAATAATTTATAAAAAAAAATTTTTAGAGTTTTTACTCTTGTCTAACGTTTTTATAGGAAGAGTATGGCAGGGTCCTTGAGGTGAAAGGTTTTCCTCCAGCTAAAAAATATAATGAAGATGATTTGCTGAACATTGGCAAAAAGTGTGGAGAAGTGGCAGGCTGTTGTCTAGTTCGCAACCATCGAAAGGTAAAATGATCTTAATACTTTGTCAGGGAGACTTTGAGGCGATGCTGTCCTGTGTTTTATACCTTTTTATAAATCATTAAAAAATCATTACAACAATGAATAGTGTGAAAGTTGCAGGAGAAAAAAGACTACAGTAAATAGTAGATGAAATATGTAAAAGTAATAGATGGCCAAACATTTTACAAAAAGTGTCACACTTTTGTGAGTGTTATTGAGTGATGTTAAAAACTGAAATTTTCATTGATTTTTAAAATGAACCGTTTGAACTGATTCACAGAAATTAATTAAATAATTATATACTTTCACACTCGTGAACCATGAAACATTGTAGGTTTGTCAAACAAGTCTGATGACAATCCTAATGATCAGATAAAAAGCACATTAAAGTCATTGCAATATTTATGAAAAGTTTTCAACATATCACCTGTGAATATGTGTTTGTATGATCTTTCTCTATGACAGATAGTAATGTTGCTTTATCTTCAGGTGGAGAAGGCATTAATTGAGATGGTGAATGCTACTGATGCTTCTAAACTGGAAGCTGAGTCTAAACGGCAGAGCTTTAAACTTGGTGGCAAAGTCTTAAGGATAACGGTGTCAACCAAATACACCCATATAAAAAAAAGGTAAGTTCAGTTTAACATGCTTTTCTTATACGCTTGAATATTCTGATACATCAGATTTATTTTATTTCAGAGTAAGCGTTGAATCTGATTCTGAGAAAGCAGACGGTGAGACGCATGTTGAAGAGAAAAATGAGGAAGTCGTGCATGGGGAAGAAAAGAATGAAGAAGTCATGGATGTAGAAGAGAAGAACGAAGAAGTCATGGATGTAGAAGAGAAGAACGAAGAAGTCATAGATGTAGAAGAGAAGAACGAAGAAGTCATGGATGTAGAAGAGAAGAACGAGGAAGCCTCATACTCATCGACTCCCTGTGAGGAGATATCAGGAATGCCTGCTGAGACACAGACCTCTGAAGAATGTGCTGAAGCTCAAAAGGAAACCAACCTGGACACAATAATGCAAACATCCAGTGATGAGGAGGTAACATCAACAAATCTTGACAAACCGAACCAAACATCTGCCTGTAAAACATGGCAGTGTTATATCTTACTAATAGACCGCTCAGCTAACACAGGGTTTTAATTCCTTTACTTTAGGAAGATTATGGCAAAGTTCTCAGAATCAGAAACCTTCCATTCACTGATGAATACACGGATGCAGACTTTGTAGGCATTGCAGAACGGTATGGAAAAGTAAGGCACCATTGGCTGTTTCGCCCGGATCATATGGTTAGTATATTTACACTTCGATTTTGAACCAATTCAATGGATTCATCAACTAAATCTGGCGGCTCCGTTTTATTATTAGGGACTGATTGAAATGGAACATGCATCTGATGCTCAGAAGGTTGTAGCTGCAGCCAACAACAATGAAATTTCAATCGCCGGGAAACATCCCAAGATTAAAGTGTCGTTGAAACACAGCCATTTAAATAAAAGGTATTTGGAAATAATTGTGCACTTTTAGGACTTCCATCTCTATGGAAACTAAACATCTAATAATACTTCAGTTACATTGTTAAAATGCATTGAGGAAGGTGCAGCATTTGTCTGGCTGCTGTTTATTGAATATCAACCACAGATGTTACATCTTGCTGCTTTGTATTGGTTCCTAGGTATTTTCAACATGGATCCATTAACGGTTCTTTACAAACACCTGCTGATATGGAGAATGAAAAGGATGAATCCAAGACACCAAACCTTAATGTAAATATCTGTTGCTCTATTGATTTGCTGTTGGAATATTAGGGTTTGCCAACTAGGTTTTCTACATACAGGTGCAACAATATATTTCTTGTATATTATACTGGTTTTAGGATAATGAAGGTGTGAACTTGGAGGATGAGAAGCTGGTTGACAGAGCAGAAAAAATGATTGAAGATTCACTGTTAGATGATGCCGTGGGTAAGGGTGTGTTCATATACACGACGTGTACAAGCTTAAGCATTATAGAAATAATTTGCACCAAAATAAAAATTCTGTCATTTATTTACCCCTATGTATACCTGTATATGACTCTTTCCTCTGTGAAACACAAAAGAAGATATTTTGAGAAATGTCTATGTGATGATTTTTAGTTCATGTAATGGAAGTCCATGGGGGCCGTCGTTGATTGATTTCCAACATTATTTAAAATATCATCTTTTGTGTTCTGCACACAAGTCAGTCATACATGTTTAATTGACATAAGGGTGAGTAAACAATGATAGAAGTTTTATTTTTTATAGTGAACTGTCCCGTTAAAACGTCCAGTCATGCTAAAATGCATAACATGGTAACAGCTATGAGTTGAAATACCCGTTCACCTGTTGTCATCAAAGACAACTATTAACCTTCTTTTGCTTACAACGTACAACTGACCTGTGGCTTTATACCAACAGGCACAGAGTTTGTTCGGCCTGTGGTGGGCTACTTTTGCAGCTTGTGTAACGCCATTTATGCCAGTGAGGAAGAGGCCAAGAATCAACATTGTAGGACTGTCTTGCACCATCAAAAGCACAAGGTAAACACTCTTTTTTGGATTACACTTGCTATCTGCTGAGGGTTTTTCCTCTTCAATGTGGTACTAACATTTCTTAATCTCTTATAGGAACGCATGGAGCAAAACGGTTCAACATAAACCAGCCCAATTCAGAAATAATGAAGTCCAGAGGAAATGAGCTTCTTATAGTTTAATTGCTTTGCAATGTACATTGCCATTTTAATTTCGATATGAGTGTGGAAACAAAAAAAAGTGGGATTTTATGTTGGGGAAAAAAAGAAAAAAATGTGTTTTGTAGTCATGAAGCATGTACTGTGCTACAGTGTATTGTATTACGTTTATAAACAGTAAAGCATTTTGCTCGAAATAAAACACGGCTCCTGTAATAAGCTGCTTTTCTTGATGTGTGTTTTGATTGGACGGCGGTGCCGCGCCGTTTCCATGACAATCCAACATGGCCGCTTACGGTAAGCAGAACGCTGAAATATTGTGAGGGATGTGATCCTAAACGTTACGAATTTTGTATTATCAAGTTAGATTTTTAATGAAATAAATTGGAAGTGCTTTGTAAAACAACTGTTGTAATAATGAAGTTTGATTTTGATCAAACTTGTTACGGAGATATAGCTTACGTTAGCCAGTCATTTCGTTAGCCAGCTACTGTCGTCCTCTATACCGATTTCGTTATATTAAAATCGTTTTGTATTATATGTATATTATATTGCATTATAAGTTAATTATAGTCGGTGCCTTTTAAAAAGCAAAGTATATTTTAACACTGCTTCAGAACCGAAAGCTAATATAACGTTACACTGATAAGTTGATAAACTTTTAAACCCACATTCTTTTATTCATATTTCATGTATCTTCCAGGAAGACAGCCGGTTGTATCCTTTACAGATAGCTCGTGACTGAGCTCTTAAACCTGTGCGTGATTATTTTTTGTGATTTCTTAACAATTGTGTCAGTTGTCATCCACATCACTGCAGATCCTCTTTTATCTGAACGGCTGGTATTTCGCTGCTTTCTTCATAGCCGAGTGTCTCATGTTTGTCTACAAAGGTGATGTATAGTATAACTAATGCTCTCAGTATCTGAGTGCATGTCATATGTGTTTCATACGTGGAATTGATCACTGTTTGCTGTAACTTTTGTAGGTGTGTTACTGCCCTACACTCAAGCTAATCTCACACTAGATGTTGTTCTCCTGCTTCTCTTCTTGGGCCTCGAGATCCTCCGACTCTTCTATGGTCAGTGTGCAAAGATGTTAACTAGTGTTTACATGTGAGACCATTATTTCTATTAGAGCACTAACACATTCAGTCTGGAAAATGTCTACAAAGTACATATGTGGTTGCGTTTTGAAACAATGCATTTTCATATTTATTGTGTCTGGAAAATACCACACAGCCCTGCATCAAGATCATCATTTAAGTTCATAACCAACCTTTTGTTTTCCTTCAAATGTATGAAAGTGTGTTTAATTTGTGTATCCAAATGCATCTTGAATGTGTCTTTCAGGCTGGAAGGGAAACCTGTGTCAGCGCTCTCTGGCACTCTTTGTCAGTGTTTGTGTTCTGGTGCCCTGTGCAGTTCTGAGCGTCTACTACCTTATATTACAGACGTTTGTTTTACGCCTGGAGTTTGTGCTCAATGCTGTATTGCTCTGCTTTTATGGTCTTGAGCTGGTTCTGGGACTGATGACTATCTCCGTTTTTTTAAGGTAACCGTTTCTGTTTTTGTTTGTTTGTTTTACAAAGTACACTTAATGTTTATTTTAAGTATACTTAATTAAACTTCAATTATATACATTTTAAGTGTGATGCTAGTAGTAGTATGCTTGTATATGTATTATTTTGATAACACTTTGGGTGCCCACTTTTAAGTAGTACATTTTGTGTACACATCTATTTCAGAGAAGTACATAAAAAACATTATTCAAATAATATACTGATAGCACACTTGAAGAAACTTTGTAAGGGCAATGTAAAGAAAAATAATCCAATATAAACCTTAAAGGAGCAATGTGGAGATTTTAGCGGCATCTAGCAGTAAGGTTGCGAATTGCTCTGTAGAGCAGTTTGTCCATTTAGGGCTACTGTAGAAACAACATGGTGAATTCCATGTAAGGGGACCCACGGTCTAACTAGATGAAATAGCTCATTCTAAGATAATAAAACATCACGCTTCATTATGTAAGGTCTTTATACACCTCTGTACACATAGTTATGTATATTATATTGCATTTCTGTCAATAGATCCTGCTTAATATTACACATTGGACCTTTAAGATATAAAGTCTAAAAAAAGCAATGCTTTCTAAAACAAAACTATTTTATTTCGTGCAACTCGTGCAATTATTTCGGCATGTCTGCTCATGATTTTGGGTAGTTGACAAATATATCTTACATGTGTCCTATTGTGTGACATAGCAAAAATAAAAATAAACTAACAATGAAGATAAATCTTCCTTATGCTATTTTATATATATTTTTTTATTTGAATATATTTTATATTATTATATTAAAAATATAAAATTATATACAGTGAGGGAAATAAGTATTTGATCCCCTGCTGATTTTGTAAGTTTGCCTACTTACAAACAAATGAAGGGTCTATAATTTTTATGGTGGGTTTATTTTAACTGATAGACACAGAATATTAAAAAAAATCAGGGGAAAAAAATGTTATATAAAGGTTATAAATTGATTTGCATTTCAGTCAGTGAAATAAGTATTTGATCCCCAAGCAAAACATAACTTTGTACTTTGTGGAGAAACCCTTGTTGGCAAGCACAGAGGTCAGACATTTCTGATAGTTGGTCACCAGGTTTGCACATGTGTCCGGATACATTTAGTCCACTCCTCTGTCAATCTTTAAGGTTTCTTGGCTGTCGCTCAGCAAATTGGAGTTTTAGCCTCCTTCACAGAGGTTCTATAGGACTAGGGTCTAGAGACTGGCTAGGACATTTAATGTGCTTCTCCTTAAGCCACTATTTGGTTGTCTTGGCAATATGTTTTGCGTCTTTGTCATGTTAAAGGCTCATCCATGACCCATCTTCAGTGACCTAGTTAAGGGGAGGAGGTTCTCGTCCAAGATTTTACGGTACATGGGCCCGTCCCTCAGCCCCTCAATGCGGTGAAGTCATCCTGTATACCTGTAGCAGAGAAAAAGCCCTAAAGCAGAATGTTTCCAACACTGTGCTTCTCTGTAGACATGATGTTCTTGGGCTCATAGTCAGCATTTCTCTCCCTCCAAACACAGGAGTCCATTTTGGTCTCACAGCAGTGCCAGCACTTTCGCCAAAGCCTTTTCTGAATCATTTTTATGTTCATTGTCAAACTTAAGACGAGCCAGGCGGGCCTTCTTGGGCAGGAGGACCTTGCGGGTGCTTCAGGATTTCAGTCTACTGTGGCATAGCGTGTTACCAATGTGTTACCAATGTTTTGCTTGCTAACTGTGTTCCCAACTGTCTTGAAATCATTAACAGGCTTCTTCCGTGTAGTTCTGGGCTGATCTTTAACATTTCTCATGATCATCTTTACCCCATTGGGGAAATATTGCAGGGAGCTCCAGAACAAGGGCATTTGATAGTTATTTTGTATATCTTCTATTTCCAAATAATCACACCAACAGTTGTCTCCTTCTCACCAAGCTTCTGTCTGTAGCCTATTCAAGGTTTGTGCAGGTCTCCAATCTTGTCGCTGACATCCTTTAAAACCTATTTGGTCTGGACCATGGTGTTGGAGAGGTTGAACTGGAAGATACAGATTCTGTTGGCAGGCATCTTTTATATACATAACAAGCTGATTTAGGAGTACTTTCTTAAAGTGACAGGACTAATCTGTGGTCCATATAGGCACATAACCAATCTGTGGAGCCAGAATTCTTGCTAGTTGGTAGGGGATCAAATACTTATTTCACTGACTGAAATGCAAATCAATTTATAACCTTTATATAACATTTTTTTCCCCTGATTTTTTTTAATATTCTGTGTCTATCAGTTAAAATAAACCCACCATAAAAATTATAGACCCTTCATTTGTTTGTAAGTAGGCAAACTTACAAATTCAGCAGGGGATCAAATACTTATTTCCCTCACTGTATTATTAACAGTTTATTTTCAAAAATTTTGCTGTCACAATATAGGACACATGGTACAGTTTATTTGTCAGCTAGCCTTTAATTAGCTGTCTTTGAAGGGCCAACACTTATTCATCTGTGTGTATGAATTTATTGCATGTATTTCTAAACCTGTGTAATCTATTTCGAGGTGTTACGTAAATCATCTGGTTGTAAAATATTTTTCTTTTCACACTTTTCCAGGGGAAATATTTATTGAGTCTCTGTGAAGCTCTGACAATCTCTGACGTCAAGACGAAAACACTTGGAATACAACAAGCTGCAGTCTGTCAGGTTGAGAGCTGTCAGGATTTGCCTTACAAAACATGCACACACGGCGATTTTTAAAGGCATAGTTTACCCAAAAATGAAAATTCTGTCATGAATTACTCACCCTCAAGTTGTTCCAAACCTGTATGAATTTCTTTGTTTGGTTAAACACAAAGAAAGATATTTGGAAGAATGTTAGCAACTAAGATTTCTGGGGCACTATTGAATACCATAGTAGAATTATTGTTTTTTTTTTGTTCATTTGAACACAAAATGAAATATTTTGAATCATTTAGGAAAACAAACTGGGGCACCTTTGACAACCATTTTAATGGTGGTCAATGTTCCCCTAGAAATCTCAGTTGCTAACATTTTTCCAAATATCTTTATTTGTGTTTAACTAAACAAAGACATTTTTATAGGTCTGGAACAACTTGAGGATAATTCATGACACCATTTTTATTTTTTGGGCGAACTGTCCCTTTTATGTTTCAAAAATGCATTTTTTCTAAACAAATATGTTAAGCAACGGTCTAGTTTGTGATGAAGTGAACCTTTGTTTCCTTTTCATATAATGTAAATGTATGTATGTAAATCTAATGATTATTGTTATTAAATTGTCATATGAAACAAAGGTTTTTTGTTCAATAAATGGTCAGCTGGGAGCTTCTAGAACATTGAACACAGTAGGTTCATCGAGCACAAACATTGTGTAAACACCCAACTACATTTGTTGACAAATGTTTTGATATACTGGATTAATATGTGACTGCTGTCATGTGTATGTCATAATCCCATTACAATTGGACAGGATTATGTGGCCTCTTTAAAACAATCTCCAATAATCCCTCGTCTTTCTCATCTGGGTACACACAACAGCACAGAGCTTCGAGCAGTTATATAGAAAACTCCACAGCGTAACATTTCCCTGACATGGCTGCAGTGGACAAGGATGTGGCCGAGAAGTTTCTGGACAGTAACCCCACATTTGCCAAGCAGTACTATGACTCCAGGTTCCGGGCCAAGGTCATTTCTGACCTTCTGTCGACCACCAAGAAAACCGAAGTGGATATCAGCTCGTACCATGACCTGAACTCTGTCGAGGAGTGCGAAATCATTTTTGATATGGTGCGGGACATGCAAGAAAATTTGCAGATGGAGCGGGCGGTCTTCAACCTGATGCGCCATCTCTCCTTCATGATGCGAGCCGACCGCATGAGTCTCTTCATGTACCGTCAGAGGAACGGCATTGCTGAACTGGCCACGCGCCTTTTCAACGTCCATAAAGACTCCACGATGGAAGAGTGTCTGGTGCAACCAGACAGTGAGATTGTGTACCCGCTGGACACAGGCATTGTGGGACATGTGGCCACTGTTAAGAAGACCGTCAATGTACCTGATGTCAAACAGGTAGGGTTATGATTATGAACCATGATCAGGAAGCTTTGCATCAATAAAAGGAATGTGTAATTGACACAATGGCCTGAAGAGGGCAGTGCAAGACTTGTGTTTGAGAATTTAATGTCATGATTTGGCAAAAATAGTTAATGCATAATTATTCTGAATGCGTACACTCTGCTTTGCACCCTGCATACATTTTGATTGTGCAGTGATTTTTATTATGACCAATAGTTAAACAAGCTTTTCGTGTGCGTGGATTGGAAAGATGGAATTTCATACCAATTATTAGTGGGCCGTTGCTGTTTTGGGTGATAAACTTCAGTTGATAAATGTGCAGTAGACATTGAACAGACAGATAATGTATGATTCAATGTGATTTGTAGAGACGGCCGTGAAATCCTCTCGCTTTGATTAGAAATTGCTAACCATTTTTCAAAAGAAACGGGTGTCTTTGGCACACGGTGTGCTTCGGTGCTTCTCAGACAGCAAAAGACTTCTCCGTGCTCATGATAACTTGGAAGAAAAAATGTTTTTCTCAATCTTTGACAATGGTGTTATGTGACTGAACTGCCAAGCAGGTCTCTATCAAACCCCGGAGGTGGCGACAGCATCGTTTCTCAGTTTAAGCCGTCTGCCAGACTGCCGAGTAACCAGAAATATTCACAGCACTCTTATACAGGTGCTGGTCATATAATTAGAATATCATCAAAAAGTTGATTTCACTAATTCCATTCAAAAAGTGAAACTTGTATATTATATTCATTCATTACACACAGACTGATATATTTCTAATGTTTATTTCTTTAATTTGATGATTATAACTGACAACTAATGAAAATCCCAAATTCAGTATCTCAGAAAATTAGAATATTACTTAAGGCCAATACAAAGAAAGGATTTTTAGAAATCTTGGCCAACTGAAAAGTAGATGAAAAGTATGAGCATGTACAGCACTCAATACTTAGTTGGGGCTCCTTTTGCCTGAATTACTGCAGCAATGCGGCGTGGCATGGAGTCGATCAGTCTGTGGCACTGCTCAGGTGTTATGAGAGCCCAGGTTGCTCTGATAGTGGCCTTCAGCTCTTCTGCATTGTTGGGTCTGGCATATCGCATCTTCCTCTTCACAATACCCCATAGATTTTCTATAAGGGTTAAGGTCAGGCCAGTTTGCTGGCCAATTAAGAACAGGGATACCATGGTCCTTAAACCAGGTACTGGTAGCTTTGGCACTGTGTGCAGGTGCCAAGTCCTGTTGGAAAATGAAATCTGCATCTCCATAAAGTTGGTCAGCAGCAGGAAGCATGAAGTGCTCTAAAACTTCCTGGTATACGGCTGCGTTGACCTTGGACCTCAGAAAACACAGTCGACCAACACCAGCAGATGACATGGCACCCCAAACCATCACTGACTGTGGAAACTTTACACTGGACCTCAAGCAACGTGGATTCTGTGCCTCTCCTCTCTTCCTCCAGACTCTGGGACCCTGATTTCCAAAGGAAATGCAAAATTTACTTTCATCAGAGAACATAACTTTGGACCACTCAGCAGCAGTCCAGTCCTTTTTGTCTTTAGCCCAGGCGAGACGCTTCTGATGCTTCCTGCTGCTGACCAACTTTATGGAGATGCAGATTTAACCCTTAACCCTAAAAATCTATGGGGTATTGTGAAGAGGAAGATGCGATATGCCAGACCCAACAATGCAGAAGAGCTGAAGGACACTATCAGAGCAACCTGGCCTCTCATAACGCCTGAGCAGTGCCACAGACTGATCCACTCCATGCCACTCCGCATTGCTGCAGTAATTCAGGCAAAAGGAGCCACAACTAAGTATTGAGTGCTGCACATGCTCATTCTTTTCATCTTCATACTTTTCAGTTGGCCAAGATTTCTAAAAATCCTTTCTTTGTATTGGTCTTAAGTAATATTCTAATTTTCTGAGATACTGAATTTGGGATTTTCATTAGTTGTCAGTTATAATTATCAAATTAAAAGAAATAAACATTTGAAATATATCAGTCTGTGTGTAATGAATGAATATAATATACAAGTTTCACTTTTTGAATGAAATTAGTGAAATCAACTTTTTGACGATATCCTAATTATATGACCAGCACCTGTATAGTGGAATATGATATGCATTATATGTTTATTTGCAATGTGATGCCCTCAAAACATCTGAGGGGATAGAGTGGTTTCAGACCGGACCAAATTTGAGTGGAAATAATTGTATCCTTATTTACTTTTGTAGTGTGTGGTTCATTTACTGCATTGATGTGAAAGGCGAGTGCAGGATTAGGACAGGTGGCTTCACTTCTCCATTGATGTTACAGGGCCTAGAAGGATAAAACCCTTTAATCTCAGTTGAATTAGAGCGATCCTGGATTATATTTAAAGGTCAGTGGTTTACGCCATGTTCCCGAAATCAGCAGAATAGAGACGCTTACCTTGACTCCACATTTCTCTCTGCTCTTATTCCCCATTCAGTGCAAATGAGATACAAAATACTGAGAAATAAATCGCTGTGTTGAAGATACGAGTGAAAATCGATATATAAAATTGAGTTGAAATTCAATTCCAGTAACGTGTGCTATTGACCTGTGAGCAAAAATATTTTTGACCTTTAACAATGTATTGTAAAATTCTCATATTCACCCATAGTGATGGGAAATCTTTGTTATGTAAGAAAAGTACAAAAGGCTGTAAACACTGCTCTAGAAGTTTTTTAATCTCGCATAAATGATTATATTTTAAGCGTATGCGTTTAACATTTTGTTATACATGTCCTGTTGGCTGTATTTTGTTCAAACGCTTGTGTGGTGTGAAAAAAACTGAAAGAGGAAATTCTGGCAGAAATAGTCTATATATAAAGCTACACATTACATTTATTTATTTAGCAAGCGTTTTTATTCGAAATGACTTAAAAATGAGAGCGCGTTCGAAATTTTGTCACAATTTGTACAAGCATACTCTACAAAATCTACATGTTTACATGTAGGATTTAAGTTGAAGCTATGGAAAAGACTGTAGAAAGTTGACTGTAAGTGAATGCAGAACATGTGTGTTTCCATGTTAATTTATAACTGTGTACATCAGTAACATATGAATATGAAGATTCCAAAATGAGATAACTCCGTTTTTAAAATTGTTTAAAATGTTTTTTATTGTGCGTTCCGATTAATATCAATCAAACAGCAGTTGGTTTGTTTTGATTTAGTGAGCTGTATTTTTTGAGTTATTATAGCTTAACACAATAAAACACAATAAAAACATGATAACATCATACAAAAACATGATTTTTGAAAAAACTTAATAAAAACATGATAACATTATAAATAAAAAAATCATGTTTTTTATTGTTATTTAGCGGGGGGTTTTCAGTTATTATGGCTTAAATCAAAACAAACCAACTGCAGTTTGATTGATATTACACTGACCAAAATTATAAACGCAACACTTTTTTTCATGAGCTGAACTCAAAGATCTAAGACTTTTTCTATGTACACAAAAGGCCTATTTCTCTCAAATATTGTTCACAAATCTGTCTAAATCTGTGTTAGTGAGCACTTCTCCTTTGCCGAGATAATCCATCCACCTCACAGGTGACCAGCCTACGGCACACCTGTGCAATAATCATGCTGTCTAATCAGCATCTTGATATGCCACACCTGTGAGGTGGATGGATTATCTCAGCAAAGGAGAAGTGCTCACTAACACAGATTTAGACAGATTTGTGAACAATATTTGAGAGAAATAGGCCTTTTGTGTACATAGAAAAAGTCTTAGATCTTTGAGTTCAGCTCATGAAAAATGGGGGCAAAAACAAAAGTGTTGGTCAGTGTAACTGGAATGCACAATAAAAACATTATTTTTGAAAAAATTTAAAACGGGAGTTATCTAATTTTATTTTTATTTTATTCTTTTCCTACACACTAAAAACACAAGACAACTTTATGTGAGCTACACAATGAATAAATGTGCTTTATTGTTTAGGACAGTCACTTCAGTGAGTTTGTGGACACTCTCACAGAGTATCAAACCAAGAATGTGCTCGCAACCCCCATCATGAACGGCAAAGACATGGTGGCTGTTATGATGGCGGTCAACAAGATCAATGGCCCCCATTTCACTGCTCAGGATGAAGAGGTACGAACTTCACTTCACCTCTGTGTACAATTGTTTTCTCTAGTCAACAAACAGCTCGGGTCTTGATTTGGATGCTGAATGTAAACAGAAATGATTTATATTTACACGCAGATAAAAACGAGTTTCACCTAATAAATAATTCCACCCTGGATGGATGGATAGGCAGACTGAACATTAAAAGCAATGCATAATAAAGCCATTTGAAATGAACTTGAATGAAATGTTAAAGGAACATGTAATCAATGTGTCTCGTAGACGCTGAAGAAATATCTCAACTTTGCCAATCTCGTGCTGCGAGTGTTTCACCTGAGCTACCTGCACAACTGTGAAACCAGAAGAGGACAGGTGAGATCTGCGATTGAGATGAAGCATTTACAGTTCTCTTCGTGTTCCCAACGTAAACTTCATGATCTTGTGTTGAAGGTGTTGCTTTGGTCTGCCAGCAAAGTGTTTGAGGAGCTGACTGACATTGAGAGACAGTTTCACAAGGCCCTCTATACGGTCCGAGCGTTCCTCAACTGTGACCGCTACTCTGTGGGCCTCCTCGACATGACCAAAACCAAAGTGATTATTTATTATCATTTTTATGCTATATTAATATTGCTATTGCTGTACAACTAAAAGCTGGACAAATGTGTTTCATTATTTATATATAGTGGGGTCCAAAAGTCCACCAGTAGAAATGTTTCTGTTTTGCATGACTTAATAATTTAAATACATTTTTTTCATCGCAATTTATACTGTCATTCTAATATTAGTTCAAGATTAAATTAAACGCTGAACTAAAAGTGTATATGAATTTCAAAATAGGTTATTTTGTAATCATTTTAAATGATTGTTTCTATTTTGTGTCTTTAAACGTATTTAAGTGTCATGAATTACGTGGAGGAAGAACCCAATTGCAGGCAGCAGGGAAGGGGTTAACAAAGAGACTTTAATAATAAACAAAACCGCAAACAAAAACCCACAATGGGGAAAAACAAGACACACTAGAAATAATAAAGGACGGATACACAGGAACTATACTAACTACACTAACACTATAAAGACTAAATACCACACTTGACAGGACTACAATAAACTAACACTAGACTTACTTGACATAGACTGGGAGATGTCACGAGGATGAGTAGCGCACTGACAACAGGACGTGGACCATGGTAAGACCAACAACAATGAACGAGCACAAGACAATAGACACGATGGCTTTTTAAAGGGGAATACAAATGAGGGATGATACCACAGGGAGGGTGACGGGCAGGTGACAAGGATCAAACACTAAGGAGAAGTTAACGAGGGAACGAGAGGGCGACACCGGAGAGAGAGAGAATATGGAAGGCCCACAGGGCCAAAACGTCTCTCTCCACATATAACAAGGGATCCTGCCGTGATTCTGCCACAAGATCAAGAAAGACATGACAAGATGAGGCAGAGTCACGACAGAACCCCCGCCTTAAGGAGCGATATCCTGACGCTCCTCAAGGTGACTTACAGGACAAGACAGACTGAGACAGTGACACAAACAAACCGAACATGGCGAACAAAATCAAGGGCAAACAAGAAAACATGATTATAGGGTTGGGGTGACATAATAAAAATAACAAACAAGGGAGGGGGGGAGGGGAACAACAAAGTTCATAGGGGGAAGTCCAAAGGGGGTGGGGCCGGTCTCCGGCTGCACCGGACTTGACATCGGACTGGACGCCGGCTGCACCGGACTGGACGCCGGCTGGGAAACCGGCTGGATCACCGGCTGCACCGGACTGGACACAAGACTGGACGGAAACCAGCTGGATCGCCGGACTGGACGCTGGCTGGGACACCGGCTGCACCGGATCCCGCGCCCCCTCCTTTGCCTCTTCTTCTCCTTTGCCCTTCACCTCCTTCCTCCAGCCGACCACCAGACGGGTGGCTTGGGTGGAGGAAGGAGGTGAAGGGCACGGCTGGCTCGGGGTTGGAGGCCTCTGACGAGGACCCCCAAGACTCTCGCCTCCCCCGCTTGCCACCGAGGCTGGCTGAAGGCGAGGCTGCAGGAGGTGAGGCGGACGGTACTGAGTCCCCCAAGGTGAGGGTGCCAACAACACAGTCCTCCGGGACAGACACCAGACCGGGACGAGAGGAGTCCGGTCGACGCTGCAGCCGTTCCACCAGCTGTGGGAACGGCTGATAGACCAACTCCTCCCGCTCCAGAAAAGATGGGGGGTCATCCATCCCAGCCAACAGGTAGGCACAAACCAACACCTCGGGGATGGAAGCCCTCCTGGCCTCTACCTCCCTAGCATAGTCCCGCAGAGGGCGAAGGCACTGGGCCAGGAATGGGCCACCTCCAGCGTGTGACTGGGAGGAGATCGCCTTCCACCACTCGGGGTTAGAGGTGCAAGGCCACCGGGGAGTCGTTGCGCCGTCCATGGCTGCCTGCTGGGTTCTATGTTGGCTGAATCATTCTGTCGTGGCTTTGGAGGAAGAACCCAAGCGCAGGCAGGCGGTGATGAAGGGGTTAAACACAGACTTTAATAAATAATAAACACGACAAAACAGGAAACAAAAAACCCACAATGGGGAAAAACAGGACACGATCACTTAACAAGAACTCAAAACAAACACTTCCTGCGAGGAGCAAAATAAACCATAATCCTTACACAACACAACGTCCAAAACAGGGCAAGATAATCCACGGTTATTTACACAACAAAGGCAAGAGGACCACAGATATACATGGAGACTATACAAACAGGTAAGCACAAGATAACTCTTAGACAAGGCACGAGAAACACTCACATGGAGAGATTACAAAACGATTCAGCACAAGACAGCAAACACACAGGCATTAAATAGGGAGACTGACAAAGGAAGATAACAATGGGCAGGTGAGGGTAATGAGACACAGCAGGGAAGCTATACGGGGCATGAGAGGGGCGGGGCCAAAGACAAGACACGAGAAAGCACATGGCATGTCAATAGTAAACAATGTCATGTCTTTCTCACACTAAACCTAAGGCTTTGTCATGACTCTGCCACAAGACCAAGAATAGACATGACATGATGAGGCAGAGTCATGACATTTAAGCTTGAATTGACTTTCGAGTCCATGTTCAATCCTGATGATCCATGTTATCCCAGCATCTTCTGGGAACGTTTGCAAAGTCTCCAATTCTTTTTACGTCATTTTTCTAACTCCTGCAACACTACAAAACACCTCTGGACCTCACTGTACATGTATATTCATCTCCATATATTCGTCTAATATTGTCTGGCCAGATTTTCACACATTTATTCTTTTGCCTGTAGGAGTTTTTTGATCTTTGGCCCGTACTGATGGGAGAGGTACCACCGTACTCTGGACCAAAGACCCCCGATGGCAGAGTAAGTGACGCTTCTTATGCTACTCATCATTATGGGTATTAATAATCACGTCAAAGATGAAAAATAGCCATTAAAGAACCATCACATGCTGTTGTATGACAATATACATTTTCCTTTAGGAAGTGAACTTCTACAAAGTGATTGATTACATCCTGCACGGAAAGGAGGACATTAAAGTAATCCCGTAAGTCCAAACATTTTATAGCATGTAAAATGTGAATATTTACCACCACTTGGCATTAAATTAAAGCCCAACAGCGTGTGCTAAAATGGATGTCAGTTTTCAGCATCTTGAAGCATGATTAGATTTAAGTAATGGTCTCCTGAGGCCACACATGCACATTACATGTTAAGCAACACTGATTTTCTTATTGTGTAAGAGAACATAGTCTAACTCCACAGATATCCATGAATAAAACATTCAAAGCTATTGCCTTGTTCCAGTCAGACACATTTGCATTTGTCATTCCAGTAATCCACCGGCTGACCACTGGGCGTTAGTTAGTGGACTTCCAACCTACGTCGCCGAGAACGGCCTGGTGAGAGACTAGACCTCCATTCTCCACAACTGCCGCCACTTGTCAGACAAACAGAAAGCCATTATGGTTTATAAAGTTCCTGTCAATGATGGATAATTGTAATTCTCTGCTGTCTCACTGAGCATGACTGCTGCTCTTTACAGATCTGTAATATCATGAACGCTGCTGAAGATGAATTCTTTAACTTTCAAGTGAGTTCACCTACTTCTCCCGTCTCAAAGTAGTTACTCTCACGGGCAGACATGTAGGGAGATCTTAAACTGGAATTACTGTAGCTGTGTAATCAATGGAATTGGTAACGTGATTTCAAAACAGAGAGTTTTGCGTTAAACTCGATTGCATTTTGCCCAATTGTATCTTGATTGAGGTTTATTTTCATCCTGCCAGAAAGAACCTCTAGATGAATCTGGATGGACAATAAAGAATGTTCTCTCCTTGCCTATCGTGAACAAGAAAGAGGAAATCGTTGGCGTGGCCACATTCTATAATAGGAAAGATGGAAAGCCATTTGATGAAATGGATGAAACGCTAATGGAGGTATCTGAAGCCAGAATATGGAGTGGTACTGATTCATAGCTATAGAAATACACAGTAATGGATGGATCAACACGCTCTGCATTATTCATCTGTGAATAACTTTTCATCCGTGCTGTGTTTAGTCCTGAAAGTATGAAATGTTCTCAATGTATTATGCTGAGGTTTGGGTGGATTCTGATCAAAATTAATCTTTGGGTTTCACTTTAAAGTAGAACTACAGTCTGTTCCTGAGGGAACTTGTTTTTTCCACCAATCACTTTGATCTGAGAAGCTGTTTTTAATATTCTTGTCCTCCGGTTATTTCATTCAGATTCAAGTAGCTTGGTGTCAATCTCAATGTGAATGTATTTCAGTCACTCACTCAGTTTCTGGGCTGGTCAGTGCTGAACACAGACACGTACGACAAGATGAACAAGCTGGAGAATCGTAAGGACATCTTTCAGGATATGGTCATGTACCATGTCAAGTGCAGGAAAGATGAGATTCAGAATATCTTGGTGGGTTTCTGCAAAATGACACAAAGCGAAATAGCAGGAGATCCTATTTGGCTTCATTGTGATTGATAATTTAATAAAAGTAAGAAACTTTGAACATCAACAAAGTGAAACTTTGTGCAGAACACACGTGAGCTGTACGGTAAAGAACCCGATGAATGTGAAGAGGATGAGCTGCAGAAGATTCTGGTAAACACACACACACACACAAAATAATCCATTTAAGTGAAGTTTAATGTCTCATTTTATAGCTGTGTGTCCTGATGCTGTTGTTTTCTGCAGGGTGGCGTGCTGCCAGATTCAAAGCAGTCTGAAATCTTGGAGTTTCACTTCTGTGATTTTGAGTTCTCTGAGTTGGACCTGGTGAAATGTGGCATCAAGATGTACTATGAGCTGGGTGTGGTGGACAAGTTTCATATTCCACGTGAGGTGAGCGCGGTATTCTGCCATACTGAGTTGTGCCCTGTTTAAACTATTAAATGTAAAATTGATAGTACATAAATATAGAAGTACAATGTTTGTTGCATTTAGTTATAGTTCAATAGTATATTAATATACACGGCTCTGGAATTAAGAAACCATTTTAGATGTGCATGTGTTGCGGCCATTCCAGTCCACCGTGGCGTTTCTGCGGCGTGTCTCCGCTTAAAAAAATATAAAAACAGTTTTTACCCGCGTAAAAACGACTCGGTGGATCTGGAGCCTTATTCGTTTCTAAAATACACATAAAAACATTAGTATCGTTTTGTTAAAAAATTATTTAGATTTTTTTTCTTGGCACTATTCAAGATCATCTTTGTTGTTATTTTGACCAGTTTATCCCATTTCATTTTTTCTGCAAATAAACAACATTTTCATGGGAATTTGGGAGAAATATTATTAGCAGTTCACAGTTATCAAAATGTATTATTTTGCTTAAACGCATACCTACACATATCTATAAATAATAAACTCTGTTTTTTTTTTTGTTTTTTTTTTGCTGCTGCTGTTTAGTTAAGGCTGCAAGCTGTAACGTTTAAACAAGAAAAATCAATGTTAAGTACTGCTTAAAATAATGATTTATAATTTAAGAGGTTGGCATATTTGGTCAGGCTTTTTGTTCAACGCACGTAAAGACATAGTAGGCACATAAAGTCACCTGTAATTTTATGTTTCAAACACAGATGGCGACAGAGAGGCAAAAGTTACGGATTGCATCTTTAATACTTTCTATTTCTAACCAGTGTTGGGAGTAACGCATTACCAAGTAACAAAATAACAGTAATATATTAGTTTTTGCTGTAACGCAGTAATATAACGCATTACTAATACAATTTGGGTTATATTATACCCGTTACAATCTCAGTAACGCGCGTTACAACAACGTATTGTAATTTTCCCCCTGAAATTCTTTTTTTATAATTTACAAACACATTCCATTCCCAGAAAAAATCAAATCTGTGATTAAAATGTTGTAATATTGTATTTCCTGTTACTGAAATCCGATGGTTGAAATGAATGCAACGGATTCTATAAACGAATAGAAACAAAACAAAAGTAGAGGTTCTGCGTTTTACCCTGTCATTTGGCTATATGTTGCATTATAGTGGGCTCTACCTCTACCATCATTCACCAGGTGGCCGTTTGTCTACTTTTGCGATTTGACAGCGATTATTAGTTAAATTGTGCCATGAGCCTTCTCTGTGCCTCTTATACAGTGAGGGAAATAATTATTTGATCCCCTACTGATTTTGTAAGTTTGCCTGCTTACAAAGAAATGAAGTGTCTATCATTTTTATGATAGGTTTATTTTAATTGATAGAAACCGAATATCAACCAAAAAAATCAGGGGAAAAATATAAAAAGGATATAAATTGATTTGCATTTCAGTCAGTGAAATAAGTATTTGATCCCCTACCAACCAGCAACAATTCTGGCTCCAAGGATTGGTTATGTGCCTATATGGACCACAGATTAGTCCTGTCACTTTAAGAAAGTACTCCTAAATCAGCTTGTTATGTATATAAAAGATGCCTGCCAACAGAATCTGTATCTTCCATTTCAACCTCTCCACCACCATGGTCAAGACCAAATATGTTTTAAAGGATGTCAGGGACAAGATTGTAGACCTGCACAAACCTTGAATAGGCTACAGACAGACGCTTGGTGAGGAGACAACTGTTGGTGCTAGGGCTGAAACGATTCCTCGAGTAACTTGAGTAATTCGAATACAAAAAATCATTGAGGCAATTTTTGTTGCCTCGAAGCCTCGTTTAATCCATTTAACTACAGTACACACGGAGCGCTGCTTTTCCCCATGGACCGTTATTACTGACGCACAGCCCGCTAAACTCTGTTCATGTTACAGGGCTCTCAAGTCTCACGCATTCACGCGAGACACACGCACTTTAGTCTGTTCACACGCTCACACGTAACGTTATGTCTCATGCTGATAAATAACTGATAGCTTATTGAAATGGTGAACTGCTGTTTTACTTAGTTTTAGTCTATTTTGCGAGTGAAACTTGTTTTCCTGCTGCATTGAGTCTATCAAACTATATTCGGACTAACGTTAGTGGATGCCGAATCCTGTTATTTACACATGCCATCTGTCTGTTCTGCGTGTCTGAGTGAATGAACTGCACTTTACGAGGACATGAACACATGAACTTCATCTCCAGAGTTGCTCTGAGAGTTTATTTCAGAACATTTTACTGAGTGAAGCTAATGCACTAAAAAATAAGCGTCTTCCGATGACCTGCCAAAATAAAAGTCCGGTTAACTCGGTATTTTTACAGTGAGGGAAATAAGTATTTGATCCCCTGCTGATTTTGTAAGTTTGCCTACTTACAAACAAATGAAGGGTCTATAATTTTTATGGTGGGTTTATTTTAACTGATAGACACAGAATATTAAAAAAAATCAGGGGAAAAAAATGTTATATAAAGATTGTAAATTGATTTGCATGTCAGTCAGTGAAATAAGTATTTGATCCCCTACCAGCTAGCAAGAATTCTGGCTCCACAGATTGGTTATGTGCCTATATGGACCACAGATTAGTCCTGTCACTTTAAGAAAGTACTCCTAAATCAGCTTGTTATGTATATAAAAGATGCCTGCCAACAGAATCTGTATCTTCCAGTTCAACCTCTCCAACACCATGGTCCAGACCAAATAGGTTTTAAAGGATGTCAGCGACAAGATTGGAGACCTGCACAAACCTTGAATAGGCTACAGACAGAAGCTTGGTGAGAAGGAGACAACTGTTGGTGTGATTATTTGGAAATAGAAGATATACAAAATAACTATCAAATGCCCTTGTTCTGGAGCTCCCTGCAATATTTCCCCAATGGGGTAAAGATGATCATGAGAAATGTTAAAGATCAGCCCAGAACTACACGGAAGAAGCCTGTTAATGATTTCAAGACAGTTGGGAACACAGTTAGCAAGCAAAACATTGGTAACACATTGGTAACACGCTATGCCACAGTAGACTGAAATCCTGAAGCACCCGCAAGGTCCTCCTGCCCAAGAAGGCCCGCCTGGCTCGTCTTAAGTTTGACAATGAACATAAAAATGATTCAGAAAAGGCTTTGGCGAAAGTGCTGGCACTGCTGTGAGACCAAAATGGACTCCTGTGTTTGGAGGGAGAGAAATGCTGACTATGAGCCCAAGAACATCATGTCTACAGAGAAGCACAGTGTTGGAAACATTCTGCTTTAGGGCTTTTTCTCTGCTACAGGTATACAGGATGACTTCACCGCATTGAGGGGCTGAGGGACGGGCCCATGTACCGTAAAATCTTGGACGAGAACCTCCTCCCCTTAACTAGGTCACTGAAGATGGGTCATGGATGAGCCTTTAACATGACAAAGACGCAAAACATATTGCCAAGACAACCAAAGAGTGGCTTAAGGAGAAGCACATTAAATGTCCTAGCCAGTCTCTAGACCCTAGTCCTATAGAACCTCTGTGAAGGAGGCTAAAACTCCAATTTGCTGAGCGACAGCCAAGAAACCTTAAAGATTGACAGAGGAGTGGACTAAATGTATCCTGACACATGTGCAAACCTGCTGACCAACTATCAGAAATGTCTGACCGCTGTGCTTGCCAACAAGGGTTTCTCCACCAAGTACAGTTATTTTTTGCTCGGGGATCAAATACTTATTTCACTGACTGAAATGCAAATCAATTTATAACCTTTATATAACATTTTATTCCCCTGATTTTTTTAAATATTCTGTGTCTATCAGTTAAAATAAACCCACCATAAAAATTATAGAACCTTCATTTGTTTGTAAGTAGGCATACTTACAAAATCAGCAGGGGATCAAATACTTATTTCCATCACTGTATGTGGACAAATATATGACTATTTAATAGTAAAAAAAATAACAATTTAGATAAACTAAATGCATCACGCATGAGCTGAACTTAGTTGTTTACCTTAGAAATTATTCTATTTTTATTAATGTTTCTTATTTATACATTTGTATTATATTGCATTTTGAATTTAATATGGCAATGGAATGTACTAAATGGGTTTAGTTTTCACAGATATTAATGTATGCAATTTCAGCAATAAATATGTTAATTTTTCTAAAAAGGAAACAAATTAGTTGTTCATTTTAAGAGACCTGTCTTATTTTCTCTTGTATATTTAGTATTGCTCTTTAATAAAGAAAAAGTACTTATTATCAGAATACCCGATTAATCGATGGAAAATCAGTAGAATACTCGATTACTAAAATAATCGATAGCTGCAGCCCTAGTTGGTGCGATTATTTGGAAATAGAAGAAATACTAAATAACTATATCAATTGCCCTTGGTCTGGAGCTCCCTGCAAGATTTCTCCAATGGAGTAAAGATGATCATGAGAAGGGTAAAGATCAGCCCAGAACTACACGGAAGAAGCTTGTTCATGATTTCAAGACAGTTGGGACCACAGTTAGCAAGCAAACCATTGGTCACACGCTATGCCACAATAGATTGAAATCCTGTAGCACCCGCAAGGCTCATCTGAAGTTTGACAATGAACATCAAGATGATTCAGAAAAGGTTTGGAGAAAGTGATGTGAGACCAAAATTGACTCCTGTGTTTGGAGGGAGAGAAATGCTGACTATGACCCCAAGAACACCATCCCTACAGAGAAGCACAGTGTTGGAAACATGACGCTTTAGGGCTTTTTCTCTGCTACGGGTACAGGATGCCAGTGTACCCTAAAAACTAGACGAGAACCTCCTCCCCTTAACTAGATCACTGAAGATGGGTCGTGGATGTGCCTTTAACATGGCAAAGACCCAAAACATATTGCCAAGACAACCATTAAGGAGAAGCACATTAAATGTCCTAGCCAGTCTCTAGACCCTAGTCCTGTAGAACATCTGTGAAGGAGGCGAAAACTCCAATTTGCTGAGCGACAGCCAAGAACCCTTAAAGATGGTGGACTAAAGTGGACTAAATGTATCCTGACACATGTGCAAACCTGGTGACCAACTATCTGACCTCTGTGCTTGCCAACAAGGGTTTCTCCACCAAGTACAAAGTTATGTTTTGCTCGGGGATCAAATACTTATTTCACTGACTGAAATGTGTCAGGATTTGGGGGGGGAGAGATCCCAGATGCAGGCAGCGGTTAAGGGGTTAACAAATAATTTTATTTAAAGTATAAAACAAAAACCCTCGATAGGGGAACAAACACTATAAACAAAAGACTTCTCACACGGCAAACAAAAGACTTCCCTCTAGGGGGCAAAACAAGAACTAAAAGCAAAACAAACAAAAACTCACAGAGAGACAACGCAAGGCAATGCAGGAACACGATTTTCTGGACGGGGACTTGACGTGAACAAGGAACAATGAACCAACACCGGACAGAAAGAACAGAGGCTCTAAATAGGGGAATACTAACGAGGTATGATAACACAGGGAGGGTGACGGGCAGGTGACAGGGATCAAACACTAAGGGGAAGCTAACGAGGGAACGAGAGGGCGGGGCTACGAGACAACGCATATTCTGTCGTGACAGACAATAATATGTTTCTCTCCACACAGAACACGAGGCCCTGCCATGGTTCTGCCACAGGACCAAGAAATACATGACAAGAAGAGGCAGAACCATGACAGAAATGGAAATCAATTTATAACCTTTATATAACATTTCTTTTACATTTTTTACATAACTGATTTTTTTATATTTTGTCTCTATCAGTTAAAATAAACCTACCATAAAAATTATAGACCCTTAATTTCTTTGTAAGCAGGCAAACTTACAAAATCAGCAGGGGATCAACTAATTATTTCCCTCACTGTTTTTGAGGCTCCATATATTTCACTCGAGTATTTAAACGCGTCTGAAAACGCCGACTGTGGGCGCTCGACAACGCATGGATACACATTGTCCGCCTAAGTATTGTCAAACTAGTATTAGTTTCGCAGATAGTTTGTTTAACATTTTTTTATATTGTGGTAGTGTATGGATATTACCTGATACAAACATTGACACTCGAATCCTAAAGTATTAATTCCTGCATTGTTTTCGGCATTGTAGACAGACATAAGGTTGAAGCCTACAGGTATTTGCCGATTTGTTGATGCGGTGTTTGTCCAGCCCCTCCTGCGCTGTGATTGGATGGCCGAGTAATAAGTGACATAGATGAGCACAATCATTCTGCATTAACACATCGCCCTCCACTGGATGTATAATGAGCAGCAATAAACTATATTTTAGTTTTTTTGGAATGCATACACTGCTGAAAAATCGATAGATACCATAAATTCTACTGGATTTAATGGTTATGATGGGAATTTTATTGGTTATAATATAAACAAAAGTCTCTACTGGTATGTGTTGGGTTCTGTTGACGAGACCATTACATAATACTCAAATACTGTTCAAAACACACTACAAAAAAAGGTATTTGATAAACCCAATGGTTTCCAATGGAGTTTTAATCTGTGGTGTTTTTTCAGCAGTGTAGTAATACTTTTGTGGCTATTTTGATCAAAGTAACTCAAAAGTAGTGTAACGCATTACAATTCAAAGACAGTAATATTGTAATATAACTAATTACTTTTAAATGACAGTAACTAGTAATATATAATTTATTACATTTTGGAGGTAACTTGGCCAACACGGTTTCTAGCAATTCTGTTTTCAATTCTAGTTAGTGATGCTTTTGAAAAAAGCTCACTATTACTATTGTGGGGGATATTATTATTCTTGTTCCGCCAAAGGTTTGGCGCGTAACTTGTCCCACGGTTTTTGTCGTAGACCCATGAATGAGGGCTCAAATCGAGCGGCCCATTGAGGAATGGTGTGCTATGACTTTTATAAGAGATCGGGTGAGGGGTGTTCGATAGGGGGGCGAAAAACCACACGAAAAATTACATTGACTTAACATTGCGCCCAACTTTGACAGGTCGTAGCTCCAAGCCAGGATTTCGTAGAAACATGCGGGTTACCACATTTGAAGAGGCTATCAGGCTCTGTAAGAACATCACTCACAATGGGGTGTAAGTTGCACCCTGGGGTGTAAGAGCCACCCAAAATTCCCCATTGACAGGAAACATGCCCATATAAGGTGTACAACTGTCCCGTGTTGAATATCTTCGCACTACAACCACTTAGAGACAAGGGGGTGGGCTCTTTTGACTCAGGCAACCAATCAGTGTCACATGATCATCATGAAGCTATTAAGCCACGCCCATAGCAACCATTTACAGCAACCTAGTAACCGATCCCATAGACTCCCATTATAAAAAGTCCAGGTGGATATCTTTGCAACACAGTGTCGTAGAGACAAGGGGGTGGGCTCGTTTTACTCAGGCAACCAATAAGTGTCCCAGGAAGTTCATTAAGCCACGAAGCCACGCCCATAGCAACAAAACATGTTAACTTAGCAACCGATTAACAAGACTTACAGTATATCTCTTCATCAGAACAGCGTAGAGAAATGGGGGTTGGTTCGTTTCACTTGTGGCTTGAAGTATCATCAATTGGCATCTGCCAAGCCACGCCCATAGCAACCAAAAAGGTTAGCCTAGCAACCATTTAGCTACACCTATATCTCTGCATCAGAACATCATAGAGACAGGGGGTTGGTTCGTTTCACTCATAGCTTAGAATATTATCAAGTGCAAATGCCAAGTCACGCCCATAGCAACCAAACATATTAGCCTATCAACTGTTAAGCAAGACCTATATTTCTGCAACAGAACATCGTAGAGACATGGGGGTTGGTTCATTTCACTCGTGGCTTAGAGTATTATCAATTGGCAGATGCCAAGCCACGCCCACAGCAACCAAACACATTAGCCTAGCAACCGTTTAGCCAGATGTATATCTCTGCATCAGAACATCGTAGAGACATGGGGGTTGGTTAGATTAATTCGTGGCTTAATGTGTTATCACTCTAGTGCCCAGTCCCGCGGTTTGCCACAAAGCATCACTCACATTTTCTTCTAGTTCTTTTTACTCCAGTCTCTGCTTAGAAGACTGATGCTTGACATTAACTTGCTGAAAACATTTGTTTGTCTCTAGACCCTGGTGCGGTTCGTGTACTCGGTCAGTAAAGGTTACAGAAGGATCACCTACCATAACTGGAGGCACGGCTTCAATGTGGGCCAAACCATGTTCACACTCCTCATGGTAAGAAAACCTGTGCAGAACAACATAACAAATGCTCATCTTCATCAACATAAGCCAATACAATAAAAAAGTGACTTCATAGTCACCCTGCAAAGTGAGAGGAATAATAAACAAGCCAATTTTGTTAGGCTAGTAGTCATACGTTTGATGAATTTTCCCCTCTGGTGAGTGTGTGGTATGGATTTATTTGGAATATGCACAAAGACAGCCCCACCTTCAATTCATATTCTCTGAAATGGCAGACGGCCTCATGTAATTAATCAGCCATGTGTAAAGCTGCTCCTGGTTAAGTCATGTGTAATAACTGTGATCTGGCTGTAAATCAGGCAGGATGGAGGGCCGCAAGAAACACAGGCCAGTGAGCTAATGAGCCTTTCTTCGCACTACTCTCACACTTCACTGAATCTAATGACTCCTCACCAGTCAGCTTCAAAGGGGGTGTGTCTAATACAGGCTCCGCCTTTAAATTGATTAAACCTGTTTTGTTGTGATTCAGACAGGTGACCTGAAGCGTTATTATACAGACCTGGAGACGATGGCGATGGTGACGGCTGGACTCTGTCATGATATTGATCACCGCGGCACGAACAACCTTTACCAGATGAAGTATGTGCTGGTTTTAATGAAGTGTCAACATCCTGCTGCTCTTATCAAGAATTAAAGGGATAGTTCACCAAAAAAACTGTTAAGGGGCGAATTTTCATTCTCGAATCTCGAAGACATCTGATTTTTGTCACTTATTGTTGATGTATTACTCTTATTAAAATTCATTCCAGTTTTTGTGAATGTGCGTCTGTGTTTTGATGATTTTGTCAGGTCTGGCAATCCACTGGCAAAGCTGCACGGCTCCTCCATCCTCGAAAGGCACCATCTGGAGTTTGGAAAAACTCTGCTTAGAGATGATGTAATGCTGCAAATTTAATGCAATTTTTTTCCGCTTTTTAAAAGCTTCTGTCTTCATCACAAATTTGAACCCATCTGTTTTTATTTTGCCTAAATACGTTCTTTCCAAGTCCTTGAATATCTACCAAAATCTTACCAGGAGACAACACGAAACTGTCATCCATTTGATGGACATAGCTATCATTGCAACAGACCTGGCCTTATATTTCAAGTAAGAATTTTATCGTTTGTGTTTTGTTTACCCAACAATGAAAATTCTGTCATTTACTCACCCTTTTGTCACATCAAACCTGCATGACTTTCTTCTGCAGAACACAAAAGAAGATATTTGAAGAATGTCAGTAACCAAACGACGGCGATTCCCCATTGACTTGCATTGGCTTTGTCTGCATACAGTAGAAGTCAATGGGTACCGCCGTTGTTCGGTTACTGACATTCTTCAAAATATCTTCTGTGGTGTTTTGTGTTGTATTTTGTGATACTTGTATTTTAATGTGCCTCTGCAGAAAAAGAGCCATGTTTCAAAAAATCGTGGATCAGTCCAAGACCTACGAGAGCTGGGACGACTGGACGAAATACATGATGTACGAGACGACTCGGAAGGAGATCGTCATGTAAGCGTTGCGAAAAAATATGTTTTCCGAAAACTAATATCTATTTGTCCAATTGACGGATTTATATACTTTTAAACTAAACTGATACGCAACAGCTTGTGCCCATTTCTAGTTTGTAAATATGAATTCACAGTGTGGTGTTTTGGCTTTGGTTTCCGCAGGGCAATGATGATGACTGCGTGTGATTTGTCGGCCATCGCCAACCCATGGGAGATACAGAGCAAGGTTAGATATTCCTAATGCATAATGCAATGTCGCTACTACGGCGATGTATTCAGACATGTAGGGCAGCCAAGGGTGTGACTGCACGAGGAAATGAAATATCTGGGCTTTCAGCCAGCGTAATGAGATCAAAACTCCATTCATATGATAATGCATCAAACCTTGTGTTTTTACATTCAGAACGAACATAGCCTTTTTTCTGGTAATGTTGTTATTATATTCATGAAAGTAGATCTGAGAACAATGATGATGATGGTGAATTTCATAGCTGCAGTGAGATGTGCCATGTTCGCGCCGAGTGAAAACTGTTATAGAGAAGACACGTTTTTATCATTAAATCTCTAATGCACAGTTAATATGTACGATTTGGAAAATAATGCACATCAAATTCATATTAGCATCTGCAAATGCATCTAATGGACTATAAAGACAGAATGGATGCTGGTTTGTTATTGACGTTGTCTGTATGTGCTCTGTCCTCCAGGTGGCGCTGTCGGTGGCTGCTGAATTCTGGGAGCAGGGTGACCTGGAGAGAACAGTGCTGGAGCAGCAGCCCATTGTGAGAATAAAAGGGTGTTGGGGGGAGAAAGAATGAGAAAGTTCCCATGGGTCATGTAGTGATGTACAGCCTATTATGCGGTGCAGTGAATCAGAAAGAGCGGTCGCAACACTCACGTCAAACAGACCGCTCCCCGACTCCCAGTATTACTCAGCTGTGATTGTAAAATCGTAGGAATTTAATGTCAGCTTTTGAGTCCCATCAAACTTTCCACTTTAGCCGAACAATTTTTCAGCCCCGCCATTGCATTGGCTTTGTGTAGGTTGTGATACTCAGTTAAGTGCATGCTGTTTCTCTTCCAGCCCATGATGGACCGGAACAAGGCGGATGAACTTCCCAAACTGCAGTGTGGTTTTATTGATTTCGTCTGTTCTTTTGTGTACAAGGTGAGGTTCTGCCATTTCGATTAGTACACAAAACTACATATGGGACTATACATCGATCCGCTCTTCTAAATGTTCACGGGATCCACCCGAGAGTCCATCAGGAGACCGATACGAAATCATCAGCATAAATTCACAGCGCTGATCTTGATCAGATGTCTCGCGTCGTATTGAGCCTGAGCCTGCTAGAATTAGAGAACGTGAACGTACTGAGAAACACAAAGCTATCTTCAAATACCAAAACTCATTTGTCAGGCTAATGGCAGTTGCACCCTTCACACTTCATGTGCTTGCGGGATATTCTAAAATGATCAATCTAGGCAAATGTCTCATTCGCAAGCGTTATATAGCGCTATGTTTCTAATTATTCAGAATGAGATGATGACAGAATTATCATTTTTAAATGAACAATTCAAATCATATAAAGTTTTGAATACATCAAAGCACAGTCGTGAATCAATATCTAGCACGTTCAAGACCAAAATCAACAGGCAAAAAATGAATAATGCTCATTCTCATGTCATTCCAAACCTGTGTGACTTTCTTTCTTTTTCAGAACACAACGGAAGATATTTTGAAGAATGTTGGTAACCAAACAACATTGGACCCCATTGACTTTTATTGTATGAACACAAACAACTGAGGCATTTCTCAAAATATCTTAATTTGTGTTCCACAGAAGAAAGAGTCGTATCCAGGTTTTTAACAACATGAGGGTGAATGATGATGATGTAATTGCGGTTTTGGGGTGAACTGTCTCTTTAACGCATCGATACAAGTACACACACCTGCCCTTCCTCTTGCAGGAGTTCTCACGCTTTCATGTCGAGATCACGCCCATGCTGGAGCGTCTTCTCAACAACAGGAAGGAGTGGAACGCTCTGAAGGAAATTCATGAGGCCAAGGTTGCAAAGCTGGATGAGGCCAAGAAAGCTAAAGAGGAAGCCGGAGCTGCCGCATTAGCTGCTAAACAAGGTACACAGTGACTCAAACTGTCTCAAAAGCTTGAAAAAACATCTATAGATTTTTGGGGCAAATACATTTTACACTTTCTTGTATCTGCAGAACACAAAAGAAGATATTTTAAAGAATGTTGGTAACAGAACGACGGCGGTACCCATTCGCTTCCATTGTATGGACACAAAACCAATGCAAGTCAATGGGTAACGCCAGTGTTTGGTTGCCAACATTCTTCAAAATGAAAAAAATGTAGTTCTGCAGAAGAAAGAAAGAGGTACAGTTTTGAAATGACAAGAGGGAGAATCAACCGATCACGCCACTGAATTATTTACAATATTATCATATTATGTGTAGTAATAACACATTATCATTAATTAATGATAAGTAATGTCACAATTATTATCAACACTGGTATATTGCGGAATCCCTAGTTCAAATCCTAACACCTTAAACAAAGTTTTATTCGTTATTATTTGCTGTAACCTACAGCAAATAATGTGTATATTCACCTGATCTGTGTTCCTCGCAGGAAGTGCAGCACAGGCATCTCAGTCCAAGACCTGTGTTATCACCTAACTGTCTGACCATACAGGAAGACATCTGCGTTCCCGTAGGTTGGACAACGTTTATTATGGTTGTCCTGTTTAAATCATCAGTTGTTAGGAAATACAAACCTTTAGGTAGCCATTATGGTTCTGTTGCAATGACCCCAATGGTGACATCATGGCTGAGGAAATATCGTCAACAGAAGGGTGGGCTTTGTGTAGTTTTTATCTCATGCACTTTATTATTGACACGGTTTGGTAGTTGGGGAACCTGTACAGAATAGAGCTTTCTCACACTCGATTACATAACAAAATGTATTTAAGAGCGTTGCTTCTATAACTGTTGAAAAATTCACATTACACATTATATATATAGTGATGTATAAAGCTTTGAATAAAAGATTAAATTAGTTTTTTGTGCCAGGTTGCTTTTTTAAAGCCATGTAATTGTTGCTGTGCAAAATCTGTAGTCTGCCTCTAGGAATGCATCTCTCTCTCTCTCTCTCTCTCTCTCTCTCTCTCGGACATAACAGTCTTACAAAAGCATTGGATAACACCTAAGGGGTGTTGGCGTAATAGACTAGGAAGGCTGAGAGGTGATTGGAACGGCAGCAAAAGGGGGCCGGCTCATCGCTAGGAATCACGTCATGTCACAGACGCACTCGGCTCACGTCAACAGACTATGATGTCACGTCTTGTTACATTTGCCTCATTCCCACAGCAAAGAGGCGGAGTCCATAAATCTGCAACCGCGGCAAAAGCTAAAAACAGCCCACTGACGTGAAAGCAAATACACCTCAGATAAATGTGCATCACACACACACACACACATGGATATGCCGTAGGAAATGATTGTTCTGACATCTGAATCACAAATCAGCAGAGCGGTAAATTGCCAGCAGCCTTCCACATCGATGTATTAAGAGAGGTTTCACTCGGCATGTTATGCTACATACCCTCAGCAAATAAAAAACGCAATTAGCTCTGCTATATAAAAATTGCAGGCACGCTGCATAGATACCACACAGAATGCGATTTGCTATTGGCTGCGATTCCAATGCAGCAACCAATCAGACAGCTTCCAGCTTCTGCATGTACAATCCGTAATGTCGCTGGAACGTGGAAAAAAGGTTTTAAAGCAGATGCTGGCGAGTTTTTCAAAGCCTTGGTTTTGAGATGCCCAGATTTGCTATTCAGCATCCGTTCCAAGAATAGGCCTAAATTCTGCGGACGCTATTATTGCTGTCTAGTGTGCTGCTTGATGCATGCAGAGAAATTCAGTACAAGAACAGAGAACGTTGTTCATTATGGGTTTTATTTTTTGGAGGCAAAACAATGAATATATGTAAGTTTTTTACAGTATATAGGGATCAGTTTCTACAGTTTTATAATGTAAACAATCTCGGAAGAGAAACGTGTTCAGTTTAAAAGGAAGCCATTGCCTGCTTTTTTAAAACTATGTACATGAATTAAAATATAATTTATGACATCAAATAATTTTCACTATATTGATAATTCGATCTAGGAAACTAGATTTTTAACAATTTAAAAATACTGAAATGCATTTGTCTCCACATTCTCAAAGACGTATGAAATCACACGATACCGAAAAAAACCAACACCATTTAAAAGACATCCAAACTAAGAGGCATACAGTATAAATAAAAAAAACTAAAAATAAAACAAATATATGTAAAAATATAAAATCTTACTAGCAGTATTTACCAAAAACTACGTTAAAAAAAGAAAAATCATAGTGAATCTGATAGTCATTAGATGTAAATAGTCACACACAAAAAATAAACAAAACAATGAGAGAAGCAACGGATGCCCTTTGACTTGGATTTCGTTTTCACACAACGCAAGGTCTTGAAGCAGCAATAAAATGCGACGTGGATGTGATGACATCATTGTTAACTAATGCACCCAATTGACACAAACGTTTGTTCTTGATAAACATGATTACATGTAAAGCAGACAATATCTGATTCGGAGGGCAAATTCTCTTCGACCCTGCAAGAACGTACTTTGCAAATGTGTAGGACGATAGATGTAGTGAGTTAAAATAGGAACTAAAAAAGAGAAATCGCATACAAACACACACTCACACATACATTTAAGGGCCAAACCAACCGATCGTGACATCCGTGAAATGGATTTGATGTGGTACCACACTTCTCCCGTATCCAAACATCAAATGTACTTTTTGGTCAACTTGTCTAGCGATAACTGAAATGACTGGAAAAAATGTATTGCATTTTAAGAAGGTTCCCTTTGGATGGTGTTTTTTCAATATATATGTTTTATTTGGATCACCTGTACATTCTAGATTGACAGTGTAAGTTGAAACGAAGTGTTCTGAAACACTGAATAAAATGGTCTATAACAAATTATAGCTATATATTTATCTACACAAACACACAAATATATATATATATGTATATATATATAATCATATATATGTATATACCTTTTATAATATGGCTGTACTGAAAAAGACATTGGATTGTAAAGGAGATCCGACAGAATCGATAGCTTTGTTTTCCCCTAAAGTTTAAGGCTCTCCTTGTGAGATTGGGCCGTCTGGGCATTTTTCGCATAAAAAAGTCCACCCGAAACATCAGTTTGCGAATTATTCAAGCCGTTTCATCTCTACATCGATGGACAACATACAGTAAAGGATCCTTCATGAATTCCCCTGACGCCCTTAAAGCAACCAATCTCATCAATAAATTCTTTCAGTTCATGAGAAAGGCTCTCTTAGCTTAGCGCTATTGCATCTCAATTGCATAAAAAATAAAACATATTAAAGTCATATTAAAAAAAAACATTTCGACATTTTCTAAAGGGATACTTTATACAACTGTGTTTGACTTATGAAGCCATATCAATGAAAATTCCCTTCTGGATTTCCCTGTATTGCTTAGCGCTGCATTAACCTCTGGCTCTTGACAAACATCGACAAATCAGAGCCCCCCTTAAACCACATGTTACCACATCGCTGTACAGCACGGAACCATACATCTCATGTTTACAGTGCTATATACACATTATATACCTCTCTTTATATATATATATATTTATATATTATCATGTAAACCAGCACATTCTCACATTTGTTAAGTAGTATACATACTAAGCGCAAACGCTCATTCAGATCTTATTGGGCGTTTTAGAATTCCCAGGATTGTAATATTCAGAAAGTAACTGCTCGGTACCGTAAGAGGGAAAGCCGAAAGGCACGTCCTGATAGGGTACTTTAACACTGAATAAGGCTTCAGTACTTAAGTTTGCGCTCTAGTCAAGTCAAAGGAGAATTCAATCATGTAAACATTCAGGTTTTGGGGCGTGTTTCAAAGGAGGCAATTGGATAAAGGGGAGAGGCAGGGATAATGCGCGAGTAAAGAGGCAGACGTCCCTCCTTACGCCAGCACACGCACACACACGACTGTACTACAACAACAGAGTTCAAGGATTGAAGAGGCGACCCGCAGAATAAAAGCGACAAGTGTGGGAGAGAACAGACTTCAACTCCCAGCATATAGTAACCCCGTTCCTAAAAGACACGGACGACACACGCAGTTATACACAGGTACACGTTTAGACTTCAAAAAACAGACATCGAGGACAAATATAGAATTAGCCACAAAGTAAGAGCTATAAAAACCCGCAGATCTACCCCTGTCGGGACAGAGTTACAAAACTGAGTGTTTTGAGCTTCGAGAGAAAGAGTACGAGAGAGTGACATGTAAACAAAGCAGAGATACGACCGTATCTCTAATGACACTGAGCTCTGGGAAGATCTTCCTCCTAGTTTACCGCCACCCTTCTCTCAAGAATCGCAAACGGGAGAACTTGGCTGGATGAGCATCCAGAAGTGAAAGCCATTGGACTTCATCTGGACGTCCCGGGGCTGTGCTGCTGGGAGAGTCTAGCCAATGAGACCAAACGCATGGACGGTCTACAATCGCTTTTGTGACGGGTACATTCCATACTTCGAAATACTATGACTGTTTCTGTCAAACCTGTAGAATGTGAATTTGTTTTCAGAGAGGGTTTGACGGATTCTGGACGCGACTGGATTTGGTTTAGGCAAAAACATAAGTAACCCAGATAGCACGGGTACATGCGTTTACGTCTGCAAGACCTTTTTTTTATTGTTTGCTCATCTGCAATGCGTCTCTGAGATGTCTGCTGTCGGATGTCATATGGACATCTAGAAGACGTCTATAAGATGTTTATGATTTTGAATGAATGTAAAACTGACGTTTAGCAGATGTTTTCCAGACCTTCAGATCTTTTGCAGACATCTTACAGATGTACCTGCGCTATCTGGAAAGTTAAAGATAAAGTGTGCAATTTCTACGCCAGTACCATCACCAAACAGAACGGCAAAAATCCACAGTTTTCATAAACACGTACGTTTTTAAACGGTTGGACAAACATCATTTATAGTTAAACTACCCTGATAGCGCACATACATCTGGTCAGATGTCTTGCAGATGTAAATGCAGATGTCAAATAGACGTAAGCCAGATGGATTGTGCTATCTGGGTATGTGAGTGCACTGAAAGAGATGAATTTCGTACTTAATTTCTCTATGTATTTTTGCCTTGTTTCCAGTACAAATATCTAAAAAAAAATCTTAATTCAAGATAGGCTTTCATAAGCAAAGTGGTATTTTCTAAAAGAAAATATAAAAATTCGAAAAACAAGTAAAAACAACTCACAATAGGGTTAGAAAAATACATTTATATACAGTACTTTATAAAGATTTAAAAGTTGTCTTACCCCATTGGCAAATATTTTTACTCATTTTACGCGTTAAAACTTTTTGTCAGAAAACAAGACCTAATATCGGATTTTTCTTCTGACGAAAATGGGATTTAAGAATTTTAGAAATATGTACTGCAAAACAAGTCAAAATACTAATGATGTGTTCACACCAAACGCGAATTGAACTATTTGCGTGAGTAAATTACATAAAAAGGTAATGCAGAGATGCGAAAAGACACAAACTCGTGCTGGGCGATGCGATTGCCACATATAGAGAATTCAAGCTGTACATTTTGTTTACTCAGGATCAAACCCATGACCTTCATGTTGCTAGCGCAATGCTCTACCAATTGAGCTACAGGAACACAAGATCTCTGTAGATTAAACCGGGAAAAAACACACTTCACCTTCCACAGTCGCATGATTTGGACTCAGTGGCGACCAGCAGCAAAAATCCCCATCCAAACCAGAGGACGGCAGAGGGCGGATAAAAGAAACACTACCTCGTTTGAGTGCATAGATGAAATCAAGGAAGCACTAAAATTACAAAAAGACTATTTTTCTTTCCTTTTTGATTCGTAAACTCTACCTTGTAAGGATTTTTATGTTTGCCGTTTTTTAAATCCACTTTTCATCGTAACACACGCACAAAGAGTTAAACATCCACAAAGGTTTGCTAATACAAAGCAGTTATTGTTTATATATTTATACGACGAAATGATAAAAGCACCTTGCAGGTCTATGACGAGTGACGGAGAGGTAAAAACGAAATAAAAAAAGCACACACGCACGTCACGACAACAAACGGAAAAGAGTGCGGTTTGCTACGAAGCCCGGGCCGCTCGCGACGTCACGGATGCCGTCGGGGTCACGGTCGTGCGTGAGAAGCAGCACTTGTGTCCGTGTTTTCAAAGCTGTTTGTGATAGTTTGTGTCATCCTGCCCCGGTGTCCTCCAATCCTCAGTTACAAGTGACAAGGTCCATTTTCTTTTATTCAAATGTAAACATGAAGAGGTGCCTTGGTTGAGGTTCTGAGTCGAGTCTCGGACAGAGCGGGGACGCTGGAGGCGTGCTAAGGCGTTTCAGCGATGCAGGCTTCTCTGGGCCTCCTTCAGTAGAGCGTCAAAGTCCAGTGCATCGTACTTGCTCTTTATTGGTCCTGGACCTGCCTCATCTAAAAAATGAAACACTCGTAGGTTAGTTTGTTTTCAAACATACACTTGCATAAGAAACATTTATGCTTCAGGCTATAGCAGAATATAGTCATAATGTGATGGGATAATACCCCTATAGACTTCTGTGTTTGAAGGCATTTAGAAACCCATTAAATGGCTCTCTGGGGTACTTGATTCTCATTGGTCAATTGTTAATGGCCACAAACTTTCACCATTGTCTCTGACAACCGCTGCTAATATCATTTCTTTTGTATCGCTCCACACTCACTCAAATCCATATCTCATGCCCATTTAGTTACTAATTTGGTAAGTGGCCATGTAATAAGGGGGAAAATGTGGAGTCAGCAGGTCATTGCAAAACAAACTCCTTCAGATTCTGTTCCTTCTGTCAGGGTTTATTTTGCAATAGTCTTCAGCTCACTGTACAGTATATATATTAAATCTGTATATAGATACATTTTATTGTCTTATATATTATAATATATATTTTGCAATAGTCTTCAGCTGACTGTATATATATTAAATCTGTATATAGAATGCATTATATTATATATTTACTGTATATTAGGGCTGGGTGATGTGTTTACATTTTTTTATTGATAATCGACTTTAAAATCATCGCGATACCCGATAATATCGGGTGTGCTTGACTTCATGCAACGTTGCGCAGACTATCAATCTGCGGATACAGACCGGGAGGGAATTCGTTCCGAACCCGCCAAGTGCCAAACAAGCACGCGTGCACGCACACACAGGCGCGTGGGCCACGCGCACAAACCAGTGTTGCAGTGACTTCTTTCATCAGGTAAAGCGCGTAGATAAACCATAAAGCTTTTATGCAGTAGAAAAATGTTGCAGGGGTCCTGAAATTTCGCGTCAGATTATCCTACCAGGCACGCGCACATCAATGTTACGTCATTTTTTTGCGCTATAAAATCATTCTACCTGTTTATTTTATTCTGCTACGGGCATATGATAGTGTATTTTTGTTGTTAAATCAATCTACATATTATTTAATACCTATAGTACAATTTGATTGGTTGTTGCGCTGTAAATTCATTTTATATGTTAATTTTAAGATGGTAGGACTATCTGACAGGGTATTTTGCATTGTGAAATCATCCTGTTTATTTTGTCGATGTGGTTTAGATTATATTAAGTTTTGCCCTGCGGTAGGAAAATCTGACAGGGTAGGACCATTCGAACACCGGTACAGCCCCGCGAGCGTGAGGTTTTGCTTTGCCGACGCAGCTCGTCTTTCTCTTGGTCTATCTGTGCAGCGACCGGCAGAAAACAGCAGCACTTTTAACTCACCGAACAAAACAGCGCTTCCAAAATTCTGTCACTGTTACTGACTGCCTGGGCATATGAACATTAACGTTCACGCTAAAGCCTACATCGCATGATAATGTTATAACGCGTATTTTCTATTATTATCAATTATGGTCTGGTATCTGTCTGTTGTAATCGACATTGGGATATTTGCAACACATCGGCAATATACGATAACTTTGTCACATCGCCCAGCCCTACTGTATATATTTTTACTACTTTTTTACTATAATTATACTAATGTGATTATTAATTGTAAATTGTGTCATTTGTGATTTTAATTTCACAAATGAAACAAAATTTGTGCCAGGATTTATGCCGAGTTCTTTATTGTGATGTAGTCATAATGTCATATAATGGCTCTTATGTACAGGACACATTGAACCAGTTGATGGAAAAGAAGTTTGAGGTGTTGAAGATAAAAATACTGTGCATATTCATTATCCCAATATACTGTATTAATAAATACAGGTACATGACTACTATACATTATGACTTACACGTAGGCCGACTAATAGTCTAAAATTTGGTACAGTATATATACACCGAATCAGCACGGGTTGGATAATGAGTCTGGTTTAAAAATAAACAAAGCATCAAACAACAAGCCAAGTGCAGTTCTTCATTGCTATCGTCTGAAAAGACTTCACAATAGCTTAGTCTCACTGCAATAGCAAAGCACTGCGACGCACCGGCCCGCACTATACAGTAATTAAACCTGCACCCTGCGTTTTCAAATAGGTCAACCAAGAATCAAAAAAGTACTTTTTTTCTATTTAAATGCAAATGAAGTCGAATCAGGCCGTTTATTAGCTTGGAAATAAGACGACACCTTTCTCTGACGTCCTGTAACTCAATCCAGAGCACCAGACGTCTGACGCAGACACAACATCAAAGAGATCGCAAGCTCTCTGTTCTCTTACCCAGATCTATGTAACGCTTCCTGCCGAACCGCCGGCTGCCGTTCCCCCCGCACGGACCCAGGGACTCCCACCTGTGTCGTTGGGTCTGGCCGTTCTGTGAGGACCTCAGAGTGATGACTCCACAACGCTCCCTGCACACAAACACACAGACGCATCAATTCTCCGTCCTCCCGGTCAATGCTGAAAGTCATAATGTCAGGCGAGCGGACGGAAATTGTACCCACTCGTTTTTGATGACCACTTTACAGTCCTCTGGGTGACCAAAGGCCTCGAAACGCTTGCGCAGCATGGACTGAGTGACGCTGCTCGGAAGGTTGTGAATGTAGATCACTTGGCACTTGTTCTGGAAACAAAGTAAATCGGAACAAACATTATCAAATGTATATCCATACTTTCCCAATAGCACCTTTATTACAATGTTTCAATTGAATAATAATAAACAGACATGAGATCCTACCACATCATTCTCTTGTCCACACTGTAACTTGCTTCTTTTATCTGATGCTTCATGGCACGTCTCCGAGCTCTCATCGCTGAAACAAATTTGTGTATAAACGTACAGAGTTCAGATATTAACGCTACAAAAAGGTAATGAGAAAGGAGTGTTTATGACCGAACAAGGTAGTGTTTTAAACCAATTCAGTACCTGAAGGAGAGTTTGCAGCCGGGGGACGGGGGCGAGCAGGACACTGGCGACTGTGCATCCAGCTCTGGGGTGGGTGAGCGGGCAGGAGAGGGTTCGCTGGTTTGCTCGGGACTGGTTTGCGTGGGTAACTCTTCCTTGCTCTCAGTCCCCTGCTGGCAGTCGAGGGTCTCATCCCGTGCCGCCTCATTTTTCACGCTCATCTCCTCATTCCCTTGTATCTCCCGGCAGGATGCTTCGGAGCCGAACGCTGCCGCTGTTCTCTTGCGACTCTCCCCCGGTCCCAGCAGGCAGTAGTCGTGGTCCCCGTAGGCGTGCTGCGTGCCGCCCTTACAGTCTGCATCGCCCGTCTGGCCCATCCGGCGCAGCTGGGCGTACAGTTCTGTCTGCTCCGGGAGCTTGCGTACGTGCGCTCGTGCCAGGCACGAGCTCTTGGTGGTGAGCTCAGTCTTGCCGTCTGGTTTGAAGAGCTCGTCCTCCACTGGTTTGTGAGGGGGTGTGGTGGGGGGAGTGAGGCCTAGAAAACACACACAAGTATATCGTTGATGTCCAAATTTGGTGTTATAAAGTTTTTTTTTTAATTTGCTAAATAAACTTGACAAGCACTTTGTATTGGTTAGATATTTGCAAAACCCAGTGACAAACATAAAGGTTGACTATTAAACGATTGTAAAAACGTTATCTTTTTAATTATAGTTAACATCTTTGGTGTAAATGGTCTTTAAGATTTACAGTATATCTGGGTGGTAGGTGGGCTCTCGGTCCTGGCCCAGTAACCCACAGAACACCTGGGGACTCATTTATAAAACGTGCGTACGCACAGATTTGATCGTAGAGTGTGCGTACGCAAAAATCCATGGAAACGTTCAATCGTTCATATTAGTGTTGTCAAAAATATCGATATTTCGATAAGTATCGATACTGAAGAATCTGAAACGGTTCCAATACCCATGTCCCACGTATCGATATCAGCTGCGCGTTCCCGCTCTCTTTCTCTTTTCCGACAGTGAGTTAACACACACTGCACGTGATCGCATAACAACAGAGCCCCGCCTCCTCTCACATACTTGACTCGTTTGCGGCAGTTAAATATTGTTAATGTTAGAAAAGATGGCCAGTCTCAGTAACACATCTGGCGTGGTGCACGCTCGTTACGCTTCCCGTGTTTACCATAGCGATCCATGTATGTGCGCTGATCAATAATTTTATCCACTCGTTTCATTCGCCCTGGTTATATGTTGTTTATGTTAGTACAGAGTCTCCGCAACAGTTCTCATGTTTAATGCACGCGTTTCTGTCTTTATGTGCGCTCATCATTGATTTCATCCACTCGTCTCGTTCGCTCCGGTTAATTTGATGTTTGAAATGATGCTGGTGCGGGTAAAGTCTCCGCAACAGTTCTCGCGTGTGATACACGTTTGCACTCCAGTGTTTACCATAGCGCTCTATGTGTGTGCGCTGTTCAATGATTTCATCCACTCGTCTCATTCGCTCCGGTTAAAAGTTGTTAATGTTAGAAAGATGTCCAGTGCGGAGTCTCTGCAACAGTTCTTGCGTTTAAGTTTGCGTTTCTGTCTATATGTGCGCTGATCAATGATTACAGTATGGGCCTATGTGAATAAAAGCCAATTTAGCCAAATAAAAATGTAGGCTATTAACTAACATTAACGAACAATGAATGAGCAATACATTTGTTCAAGTATTTATTAATCTCTTTTAAATGTTAGTTAAAAAATACAACTATTTATGTAAGCTACCCTGTTGAAAAATCCAGTATATGCTGGGTAAGGTATGTTTTGATCGATGCTGGTTTGATCTTAAACCAGCTAAGAACCATCTTAAATCAGCACATGACCATCTTAAACCAGCACATGAACAGTTTAAACCAGCACAAACCAGCAAACCAGCATCAAAACATACCAAACCAGCATAGGCTGGTTTTTTCAACAGGGTCTGGTCCATTAATACTGACAAATACAACTTTGATTTTAAATAGTAAATGTATTCGTAAAATTAACATTAGATTAACAATGAATAAATCATGTAATAATATATACCTCATTGTCTAGTCTTGTTCAATTTAACTTCAAATAAAAATTAAAAAGGCCTATATTGCTATTGCTTATTAGGGCCTTATTGCTATGGCAGTTTATTCCCCGTGGTATCGAAAATGGTATCGAATATCGATATTTTTTTAGGTATTGAATCGAAGTTAGAAATTCCAGTATCGTGACAACACTAGTTCATATTAATAAAAACGGTCTTTGACGTGGAAAAGTGCTAAGCGCCACGTCAGGGTCTGAGCAGACGTACGTATTTTTTCTTGTCTGAGTGCTGCAGGTTTTTCGGATATTTAAGCCATATTCTTGCTGCTCGTAAAGCTTTTGGACCTTGACAGGTGAGCTTTTATATGTTAATGACATTAATTAGAAATCGTTACGATACAGTTTCAGAATTGATAGATTTCACATCTGAAAGAGCTTACGCACGTTTTTTGTGAGCACGTTCGTTCTCTGAATCACATGTACGCACTTTTAGAAATGATCGTAAGATCAAATTTAGGACGGTTTCTACACTGCATTTTATAAATGAGGCCCATGGACACCCTAGCAACAGCATTGCAACACTCAACATCACAGCAGCGACTTCTGTACAAGCAGTAACCACGTACATCCAGAATAGTCTTCTGTCATATCAAACAATACCCATTATTTGCAGTGAAACTTTCACTTTAATAGGCCCCAGGATTCACGCAAAAGTCCTTGCGGTTCACTTAATTCAGCATTAGCTCAATTCTGAAGCCAGTCAACATGCTGGCAAGCTGCTAGCATGTGCAAGCACATGAGGCAAATAAAATGGTAATAGCTCACGCAATGCCTGTCACGGCACGCTTATAAAATCCAACCGACTGAGTGCATAATCTTACCTGCTGTGCCACACAGCTCCACGCAGAGAGTCTGCTCAAAGGACTTGTTTGAGTACTGCGATTCTCTGCTCAGAAGACAAAAACATGGCGTAAGTTTAATAAACATTTACATGATAAGACATCACATTAAGAGGAAAACAATACAGCCCTAAATAAGATCTTCTGCTTTAGAGGAGAGTTAAATTGATCACGGTTGCTTAACTATACACTATGTATATGCATTAGAGGGCTATTTATAGACTGGTGTTACTGTGAGAGAAAGTGTTTTGGGACATGTTTGAAACAGTGACTCTACAAGCCTCCCGGAGGCAATTTAGTAGATGGACAGAGTCCAACAGTGGTCTTAAACTTTTGGCCTGGATGTGTTCCAGAGTTCTAGACAAGATTAGATGTGAATGGAAACACACACCCGTTGGATTTGGAAGCCAGCGGCAGACAGAGGCACGCGCGTTTCTCTGCAAAAAAAATAGGAAAAAAATATTTAGATATCTGAACAGCGGATGAGCAAATACTGTACGTAATCTGTCAGAAAAAACATTCAAAGCTACAATACAGGTTAAGGTCTGTTCACACCAAGAATGATAACTAAAAAGATATCAATATTGAGTTGATGTAGTAATGATAGATTATTGTCACGGTCCCACCGTCTTGTTTATGATTTTATATTTTATATTTTAATATTTATATTTAGCAACAATGACAAATCTTTAAAGGTGTTGTATAAATAATTCTGGGTTTGATATGAACAAAATTGTTTCTCTGTATTATCATTATAGTTGTAGTTTGGAAAAAGAGTTTCAATGAGTCTTTAAGTGAATGTTTTTAAGAACCTTAAAAGATTACCCCGTACATTAAACAGGTAAATGATGAATAAAAACATGCAAATTCATGCAAATGTATTTTTTTATGTTGATTTCATTTCCAAAAAAACAAACACCATTTAACCATTTATAATACCAAAGGTTTGGATTAAATGATTCTGTATATAACACTAGCTTAAAAAACACATTTAATTTATTCTTCTCGGTCATGATTCATTGCAAATGATTCACTGCGAAAACGATTTGAAAAGTGCAAAAAACTGATTTGATTCATTTGGATTTGATCAAAGATATTTGTACTATAAAACAAGACAAAAATGCAGTGGTTCTTATAATATTCTCATGTCTTACCGTCACTGCAGCATGGATTATGGGTTTCAGGGCTCTTGGGAGAGTTGATCTTCTGGCTGCTTTTGGAAAAATCTTCAACGGGAGGATGTTTGACCCTGTTCTCCTCTTCATTGGACTGTCTGGGCTCCAACCAGCCACAGCTCACACGGAACTTCTTAGCGAACCTGCTGGGGAAGGTAGCCAGGCGACGAGAGCGCCTGACCGAGAATGAGCCTACCTCAGGCTCTGGGCTCTTGGGACGCTTCGCGCCCTTCTGCGAGCTCTCACAGTCTTTAGGTTCAGCTTTGGGCTGGCGTGCAGGAGGAGAAAAAACCTCATGGTTGGGCTGCGCCGCGGCCCCTCTGCAGTGGCTGTAAGGAGGGCTGTGCATTCTGTACGGCTTGCTTACATCAAACGACAGCTCGACGGCTTCCAGAAGCTCTTTGAGCAGAGAGTGGGCTTTGATTTCCCTGCGGCGAGTGAAGGGAACTCTCGGCCTGCTGTTGCAGGTTTGGGGGGCGGACTTGTGACAGTTCTGAGGGAGACTGCGGGGAACGTGGGAGTTTTCGGATCTGGCCTTACGCGCCAACGCCTCGCGCTCTTTGCGATCCCAGCCGGCCTGCTTGCGCGTCGGCACGCAGTACGTGTGCATGTATTTGATGAGCTCCACGACGGACTGCAGTTCTTTTTCAGAGGAAAACTGGGGCTTTGGCGGCTCGACGCACACCGTGCTCTCCCCCTCGCTGCTTGATGACTCCTCCTCTTCCTCTTCAGAGTCGCTGTCCTCTTCTTCGTCCTCATCATCGGCGGAAGGCATGTCCTCGGCTTCCTGTGCGGTGGTGAGGTGGCGATGAAGTTCAGTGCAAAGGCGCCCGGCGGGTCTCGCCGGACGCAGCCTGCGCTCTTGTGTGCTTGTCTTGTCCTTCTGTAGAGGAGATATTTAATTACATTTAGTTTCATAATGTGAATCAAAATGTGAATCAAAATCCATATTACTGGGTGGCTTATTGTTTTTATTAAAGTGAAAGTTCACCCAAAAATGAAAATTCTTTCATCATTTACCATTCGCCCTCATGTCATTTCAATCCTGTATGACTTTCTTTCTTCTGAAGAACACGAAAGAAGATATTTTGAAGAACGTTGGAACAAAAAACCTTTGGTACCATTGACTTGCATTGGTTTTGTATCCATACAACAGACGTCAATGGGCACCAGCGTTTTTTTGGTCACCAACATTCTTTAAAATATCTTTAAAGTCTTACAGGTTTGAAATGACAATAAGGTAAATAAACTATGACAGAATTTTCATTTTTAGGTGAACTGTCCATTTAAGAGATGTCATCAACAATATGTCACAAGACACCACAACTTTTTCTATTCGCCGCAATGTCAAAATAAACTTTGATGATTATTTCAAAGCTAGTAACCGAGTGGGTAAAACACTTTTAGCTCTGTGATACATGATGTCATAAAACTACTTTGAATAGCACAAAGCATTTGCTCATGACAGTGATTTACGTGGAATGCGGCGAGCCATCTTTTGTAACACCCTTACGAAATGAGTGAACACGCGAGCCATGTGAAGCAGCCCGGCGCTCTCTGCTCTATTTCAGCATGTACTGTGCTCTAAGGTTACTGTGACAAATGTGACAAGCCTAGCTGCGAGATACTCTTTCGGTATCCAAGGAACTATTGCTTGTTCTTCTATGTAATCTCGAGCTTTGTGTGAACATTGTCCTTCAGGCCGGGTAGAGGCGGTGGCTTTGGTATGACACATGGCTGAACTCGACTCTAATGCGACAGCAGCCGAAGCCGAGGTGCGATGTGCCAGAGTGAAGGGAGTGAACGACAAACCGCAGGAAACTTCAAGTGTAAATCCTCGGTGCGGCTGGTGTAAGCTAATTAGGTATTAGCATTGCGGTGGGAATACGCCACCACTGAATGGTGTATGTGCTAGCACTGAGGTTGTTAAACCCATTTGCTATTACGGGATGGCTTCTTCAGACTTGCGTCGCATGTCTGGAGTTAAAGCGTGTAGAACATCTCACCTTCAGCGCGGGCCTCACGGGCTTGACGTGCAGACTCCTGCTGCCATGGCGATGCGCGCTGCCGTCTTTGTGCGACTCGAGGCCCACATGCACATTAGGGGGCGACAGCAGGAGCTTTTTTAGCTGTGGGGGGAACGAGAGGGATTGTAATTTGTTGTTTAAAACAGACTACACACAATGAATCAAATCTGATGCAATATGTGTTTTGACTTTTAGTTGCTCAAACCCAAAATCAACAGTGTAGTTTCTTTTTGTAGTTTTTCGAAGCCGTAAGAAAAAAATATCACAAATCGGATCTTTTTTGTGTTGCTTACACAACAAAATGTATTATAGTAAATATTACATGATGTTAAAGGGACACTCCACCCAAAAATGAAAATTCTGTCATGAATTACTGAACCTTAAGTAGGTACAAACCTGTATACATTTCTTTGCTCTGTTGAACAAAGATATTTGGATGAATGTTAGCAACTGAGATGTCTGGGGTGGTCAAAAATGGTAGTCAAAGGTGCCCCAGAACTGTTTGTTTTCCAAGATTCTTCAAAATATTTTCCGTTTCAACGGACGCGCGCGCGCCTGACCCCCAGTTGACATCTGGTTTGTGTTCGGCTAGTGTCTAATAAATAGAACTATTTATATTTTATTTTATTTATAATTCATTTGTGTTATTATTTTACTGTATAATAATTGTATTGAATAAACCATTTTTTTGAGTTTTGTTGTATGTTCATTTTATTAAATAAACAATTTGTTGAATGGGTCCTGCTGTTCGGTCGCATTTAAACAAACCGTATGGTACATTGGCATCTAGTGGTTGAGCTTGGTATCGGTGTCTAAATTCAAAATAATGGCGAGACAAGTTTAGCCAAGAAACTATTCTTCTCGGTTTCTTTTGATTGTTATCAGAAATAATCTACGGGCACTCTATTGTTTGTGAATGTGTACCGGAAGTTAAGTTTGGGTCACAAAATTTCGCATGCATAGTAACGTTTGTTTATGTTGTTAAGATGAAACCGTCTATAACAAAACAATTTTGTTTTACTATGGTAGTCAATGGTGCCCCAAAAATCTCACTTGCTAACATTCTTCCAAATATCTTTAAGTGTGTACAACCAAAGAAATGTATACAGGTTTGGAACAACTTTAAGTTTTCAAAATGAGAATTCTCGTTTTTGGGTGGAGTACCCCCTTAATGTATACTACAGTATCCAGTGAAATGAATATTATATGAACAACTAATAAATGCTGAAGTATATCTGCTAAGGTTCAAAAACATAGATTCTGGGAATTTAACCACAGTTTATTATAGTAAATATTTTGAGGTGGGAATGAGATCAAACAGAGAGAGAATTTATAATGTTTCAACTGTAAATTACAATATGAACTCAAACATTTTTTATCAAATCCTTCCAAGAACACATACACACAGTAAGCTCTGATAGCCACGTAAATCTATACTATATGTCAATAATTAATCAATTTTACAGGAATAAAGAATTTTCGAAACAATACATGAGAGATCACACTGATACTTCAATAAAACATAACTGAGAACTCCACAAAAGGATCGCTTATTTGGATATAATGCACATGTAAGAAACATGTACGTTTGCAAGTCCTAAATGATCAGCGCCGAACGAGTTGGAGAAAGCCAAATAAGAAACTGCAGTGTTCTAGATCTCTTGAGTGATTGTTAATGTGCCAACTTGGCAGCTCTGTCCATGTCTCTCAGTGTCCAATGAGGAAACTGAAGGGGCGCTGAGGGTTTCAGCCTCTGTGTACCAAACCGTTTTGGCATACATTGGCCATCTACGGCATGAAAACATGTGCTCCGCTCTCCCCGTTCCTGGTGCCTGAATGCACGTTTTGTTTTGAACACAGAATGGCCTCATTTTGGGGATGAGGTGTAATTGCAGCCATTGCCAGCAGAGGGGGCTCTCAGATTTTGGGTAAAATGTTCCCATTATACCCAGACTAAACTCTAGCAGTACTGGAACAATGCTGGAAGAATTTCATTGTCATGAATCATCTAACAGGAATGCATCTGTACAGACTTGTATAGATAGGGAAAGGAGTTGTGTCTTTTCTGCAGTGCTGCTCATTCCAAACAGCCTGGAACACCAACACTGGGTCGCCCAAAGTCATGAATGGGGCGGGACTATCTGTTTGTCCAACCAATGGAAGACAGGGGAGTGTTTAGGGCACTTTTTTTTAAGAAAAGCATGTTTGCCCTTTAGTTTGGTGGCACTTGTGGTGTAGACATTACACACTGCTTTAACCTCCTTTAAACCTTGACTTGAATGTTAAAAAATATGTTCTTTTGACCATTTTAGTTGCCTAAACCTTTAGTATCACAATGGTACAGATCTTGTGCTCTCGGAAATTCGATAAATCCCACTTCAACCCGGAAGTAACGTCTGGATTTAGTACCATTAAACGTATTTAGTAACATTAAAACTTTAATATTACCAATGATTTAGCATTACAAGTATCTGCTAACATTAAAAGAGCACCGTTCCATTAATTATTTCCAGGTTGAACTGGGAATTATCGAATTTCAGAGAGCACATGAAGGCAGCATTAATCCCAATCAGATTTTCCTCCATTTCAGAATAATTTGTCTCTTTTACAGACATTTTAGCTACAATTTTGTCCCCTATCTTGTAATTCATTTTTTTTGTGTCAAACTATGCAAACTTAGGCCATAAACAATATGATTAATGAAAGGTATTGAGTGAATGTAAGGCCGACGTTACCGTAAATACTACCAGCATCTGTGCTAAAAATCACAGAAAGGACAACGACAAACAGGAAAATCACCCACATTACAATACAGACTGCTGAACAACTGTTCGTAGCATTACAGGAAATAGAAAACAAAGGAAAAGAGAAGAGAAAAGAAAAAAGAGAGCTGTATTAACTGGCTTCACAGCATTCACACATTAAACTGCTGGGGTTTGAGAACTGAGAGGCACAGATAAGAGTACGGCATCTGGTTCCAGGAAATGTTTTCTTAAAGAAAGATGTCATTATTTACTCACCCTCATGCATTTCTGTCTTCTCACAAAGATGAACGAATTTATAGGTTGCTCTTCACGGTTTATAGGTTTCATCTCCGCATGGCACGTTCATTAGAGTTCAACACCTGTGCAATTTGTGAACAGATCTTTTGAATTGGCTCTTTCCAAGGAATCGGTTAATCACAAAGGCGCTCCTAATGATTTGTTCACGAGTTGGATTGATCCAGTTCTCGAGTTCGAACCTTTGCCTAAATTAGTTAAAAGCTCACTGGCGGTGAAAATGATCAGTAAATAATGGGTTCCACTTCAGCTTGTTTGACAAGCTACTGTATTACAGCAGAAGACCCGGAGAACAGCGTAGAAGTCATATGAATGCACTTTGAGCAGCGCACTTGACTTCATTGTGACTTAGAAAAAACAAGCAACCGGTATAATTTTCCCAATTTCTTGACATGAGGGTGAATAAAATGAGAAACCGAGATAGGAAAGATAGTTAGGGTCCTCTCTGTAGGTCCATTTTGTCAGGATTTAGAAACCTGGAAAGTATGCCCTTACAAAAAAGTACCACTGTATTACCATGTTTTGCAGTATTACCAGTCCTCACTATAGGACTTAATACAGTACCGTGATACTATATGCATTAAAGTACCCTGTGAATACCAATGTACTTTTTTGTAAGGGTGAGAAAAAGAAAACAAGGCTGTGTGGAAAAATAAAACTAGACAGAAGCCAAGAAGCCTCAGGTCCGTATTAACCGTGGCCACGTTCCGTAACCCTGCCTGTGAAGAGGATTCTTGTTAGAGCGGTTGCTTAAAGAGAATCGAAAAGCCCAAAATGAGAAAAATTCAGACCTGTGTTGCCTATCATACCCATGCTGTGGGGTAGTCAGAGGCCCATCCAAATCCACCTTAAACAGGAAGGAAGGGTTCTTACTAGAGACGCGTCTTCTGTCTCTGGGCTCATTGAGCCAGTGAGGGGCTCACTGTCCGCAGGGAGGTCGTCTTCCTCCTCCTCGCCCTCATCAGGTTCTTCCCCCAGCGAAGGGAACACAGACAGCCCCCCGACCCCATCCTCTACAATGCCATCCAGGCTGTCTGTAAGCGCAGCGAGCAGCGCTGCATTCTCTTCCTGTAGAGACAGAAACAGTGGTGAGAACAGATTCAACCCGGATTCAAACCTGCGTCACCCGTATGAGTACCGAGGCTCAATGCTATCATTTTGCACTAAGCCAGTTTACACTTTGTCATTGTGCTTAGAAAGTTAGCCGAAATGATGGTTCCCACCTCGAATAGCTCTGTGTCCCCAGTGCTGTACTGTACGGAGGCAGGGGAGTGGTCTGAGTGCTCATTGCACCAGTGCAGCTCACTGAGGCAGTTCACCGAGTCAAAGTCGCTGGCGTCCAGCTGTGAGAGGTCAAAGTCAGGGAAGTCAGCATCCAGGCGGTCTGAGGAGACCTCCTCTTCCCCATACTGAAAAGAAAAAATAGTAAGGTCAAAGGTCTACATCAGAGAACACGGCCGCTGCAGACACTTCGCTTGAAAGGCTGGGAAATCAATACAGAGTTTGCGACTGAGGAGGCCTAGAGCTCGTAACGTTCATCTGAGTTAGTATTACCAAACCTCAGCACAACTTCATTACGACTAATGGACTGTTGTGAAAAGACAAAAAAAAGCTGACCCTGGATTTTGCATGGGTTGTACATGCTTGAATAAAAAGCCACAGCGATGGTTTTTTGGGAGGAGGTATGCTAAAAATGAGGTTGTGCACGATGCATGATGGTCAACTAGTCATCTGACAAATGGCGAGTCGGGCAGTTTCCCGGACAGGGATTTGTTTAAAACAGGACTAGGCCTTAGTTAAATTAGGACATTTAAGTAGTTTTCACAAACATGCCTTACAAAAACATGACTTCTGTGCATTTGGACACAACACAATGTATTTAAACTGATTTATTTTAAGATATATCAGTGCAAGTTGTTTTCAGTTTGGACAACTCATTTTTTTAAGTCTAGGACTTGTCTTAATCCCTGGCCGGGAAACGACCCCTTCAAACATAACTTCGCTGATCTTATCCTTCTTTGTATTGTTATGATGTATGCAAATGAATAACGTTTAACGCCCCTTACTCTGTATTTGCCATGCTACCCGGCCCAAAGAGGTACGAGTTTATTTGTCATGCAGCAAAAATCAGCCGATGATGAAAAGCACGTCATCTGGCACATCAAAGTCCACCGGATGACGCAAAATGTTTGCTGACAAATAAACTTGCACTTCTCATTCAGAAGTACATAGTTCATCGACATGTACTACTAACGTAAAACCATGTAATAACAATGTAAACGTGTTGTAAATCAGAAAATTTACATTTTAAATACTTAAATAAGGACAAAGATTAAACGTTGTTCATTGACATGTACTACTGATGTAAAAACAACGTTATAACAACGTAATAACAACGTAAACTGTCAGAAAAGTTCAATCTTAAATAAATATATTAAAAAATAGTTAACAATTACATCATTAGCATGTTCACAGTGTGCTATGCATTTTAACCCCAATTGCTATCCGTTCCCTGTGCTCCTTGTTGGAAACAGATTATTACCCCCCTGAAAACAGATTATACGAGCAGTTGTTTGGGGAAATTCACAGATCAGTCAGTTTTGAAAATGTGTGGTTTTGCACATGCCTACAGTGTGTGAGAGAGCGAAGTGTGTGTGTGTGTGTGTGAAAGAGACAGAGAAACATTGCATGTGTGTGTCTCTGTGTCAATAAGTACTGTGAGAAGGGAAGTGGTCTAAACCCCAAGGGTAGAGCCGAACGCCACACATGCCTTAATATCTCCATGCGAGCGATGGGGCTTTGCGCTTGGATCATTCCGCTGTTTGTGGAAAGGATACCTGCAGGTGTGACACTACCTCGGTTTACAGGAGGCCTAAGCATGAATATTCAAGAGGGCCGCTGCGATGCATTTTTGATGACTGCTTGCACGAAATCTGCCCTCTCTGTTTCACAAAGCTGATGATTTCGCTTAGTCGCTTCCTTTTATTTCTTCACGCTAGGCCTGGTTGAGCGTATACAAAAACTAAAAGGCGTCCGACACCACGTCTGTTTGCCAAAATGCTATTTTAATGCAGTGAATAGCAAATATCTTACAAAGGGAGAATCAGAAGCACCTATGAGCAGCTGCCGAGCTCAGATGAAATGAGGTCACATACTCCGTATACCTCTGCCACGTTCGAACCCAATCTTATTATATTTGTGGCGTTTTAATCTGGCGGCTCACTAAGCTCTTGTTGCACAATTCTTTACAGATTGAACCTGGCGTTGGATAAATGAGGCAACATTAGGGCCGGGTGATGTATTGCACATTCAAAATGCATTCACAGTGATTTTGCAAGAGATGATTTTATTTCGTGATGATTTTAATTAGCTTTTTATTTGGCCATTTAGTTTCTCGTGACTATGAGAACGCTAAGGAGTTTTATTAATGTAATGATTCATTTGTGCCACTTGTTCCATTACAGTCTCCGTGAGGCATTTGTCATAAATTAAATATTGCTGTTTAGGCCTCTACAAATGTAAAAGAACAGGAAATCCTTTTACACGCAGGATTTTAAAGGGGCCACTCGGGATGCCCTGAAGGTGCCGTGCATGTACGTGTACGCGCCTATCTATGCAAATGTGATGCAGGTGCTCGCCCAGCATCTGACGCGCACGCGCTTGGCGCTCTCTACACATCCCCCTCATATGATACTGAGTCATCTCCATTCCCAGAGACCCCTCCCCAAGAGCACGGGAACCTCAGCTAATCAATCTTTATCCCTACCTTTTTTTCTCTCCACTCGTCTCTCTACCTAGCTCTTTTCCTGTGTTATGGCGAGTCTCAATATCAATCAATAAAAAGCTCCTTGAGCTCTGAAGATTTAAGGTCACCAGCATCGCTTGCGTGCAGCGACAGTAATGCGTGCCTGAATGCTAGCCGAAACTGTGGCACTCTGCTGCTGGTGTTCCTGAGCCACATGCGTGACCTCTTATCAGCCTTACACACTTCTCGGAAGATGTGGACACGTGCTGGAATCCTCTACCAAATTCTGATAAATCCAGCGGTTCGCTCCACTAACACGTTCCGCTGCGTCCGGACCCCTCCGTGCGTTCACGACGACAATATTCAGCGGATGATGGTCAATGCACAGAAAAGATACCAGACTAATGATATTAAAAGTTAATGAGCCTAGCTGACCTACTCAAGACTGAAGCATCAAAGACTAATCTGTGATCTGTGTAGTCAAAAATGACCTTTCACTTCATTCTCCTTTTAAAAAGCTGTTCGGCGTAACAAGAAAGGTCATTAAACATATAAATCAGGCAGAGGGGGAACTGCGTATATACCTGACACATGGAGTCCAAGGGCATACAAACATTACGCTTAAAAACAACCCCGTCACAGCATTTTGGTGTATTGCATCAGATGCAATGTAAACTGCACGTAGAACTGGTGAGTTTTGTCATGTGGTGCTGGAGTTCTTTCACTGAGATCTAAACCATACAAGGTCGCAGCAACGCAGAGAGCATTCTACTGACAGTCCCTCCCTGGGCATCTTTTCAAGGTATCTGGGGAATTTTATAAATGCATTTATGGAGAATTAAAGGACAAGGCATGCGGAAAACAAAGAACAGTGTGACCAGTCTAAGTTTGCTTGTCGTTTCTTGCTGCAGGGTGATTCGATGTCCCAAGTAGATCATCTGAAAGCCTCTAGACTAGGGATGTGCAAAACAAAATTTTGTCAAACCAGAAACAGACTGGTTTGCAACAAAATATAATGTGTGGGTCTTGACGCGCTTTTTAAAGACTCATAGCATGCTGAATGAAGCACCACCACAAGAGAGATGGCTTATATTGATATTTTATATAATATAAAACAAATCCACTACAGTGCTTCCCTGGGCCGGGGTCCCCCAGTGGGTTGTAGCAATACTGCAGGGGGCGTGTCTTAGGCTAAATCGAAGTGATAATATCTTCCAATAAAAATAGTTACAGAATGAGTTTTACTGCAAAAAGATTCATAAACTGACTATGATGCCTCTGTTACACACCTATGATGTCATTTGTAAATAGTATGCAGTGTTATAGACAAACAATATATTTATTATCATCTCTACTATAGTATTAATCAAAGCATAGTTATCACGGTTTGGTAGGGAAAGAACCCAGATGCACGCAGCAGTAACGGGTTATCACAAAATATTTATTAAAAGGTAAAACAAAAAACCCACGATGGGGGAACAAACACTATAACAAAAAAGACTTCTCAAAAGGGTAAACAAAAACTTCCCACTAGTGTTGTCACGATACTGGAATTTCTAACTTCGATTCAATACCTAAAAAAATATCGATATTCGATACCATTTTCGATACCACGGGGAATAAACTGCCATAGCAATAAGGCCCTAATAAGCAATAGCAATATAGGCCTTTTTAATTTTTATTTGAAGTTAAATTGAACAAGACTAGACAATGAGGTATATATTATTACATTATTTATTCATTGTTAATCTAATGTTAATTTTACGAATACATTTACTATTTAAAATCAAAGTTGTATTTGTCAGTATTAATGGACCAGACCCTGTTGAAAAAACCAGCCTATGCTGGTTTGGTATGTTTTGATGCTGGTTTGCTGGTTTGTGCTGGTTTAAACTGTTCATGTGCTGGTTTAAGATGGTCATGTGCTGATTTAAGATGGTTCTTAGCTGGTTTAAGATCAAACCAGCATCGATCAAAACATACCTTACCCAGCATATACTGGATTTTTCAACAGGGTAGCTTACATAAATAGTTGTATTTTTTAACTAACATTTAAAAGAGATTAATAAATACTTTAACAAATGTATTGCTCATTCATTGTTCGTTAATGTTAGTTAATAGCCTACATTTTTATTTGGCTAAATTGGCTTTTATTCACATAGGCCCATACTGTAATCATTGATCAGCGCACATATAGACAGAAACGCAAACTTAAACGCAAGAACTGTTGCAGAGACTCCGCACTGGACATCTTTCTAACATTAACAACTTTTAACCGGAGCGAACGAGACGAGTGGATGAAATCATTGAACAGCGCACACACATAGAGCGCTATGGTAAACACTGGAGTGCAAACGTGTATCACACGCGAGAACTGTTGCGGAGACTTTACCCGCACCAGCATCATTTCAAACCTCAAATTAACCGGAGCGAACGAGACGAGTGGATGAAATCAATGATGAGCGCACATAAAGACAGAAACGCGTGCATTAAACATGAGAACTGTTGCGGAGACTCTGTACTAACATAAACAACATATAACCAGGGCAAATGAAACGAGTGGATAAAGTTATTGATCAGCGCACATACATGGATCGCTATGGTAAACACATGAAGCGTAACGAGCGTACACCACGCCAGATGTGTTACTGAGACTGGCCATCTTTTCTAACATAAACACGATTTAACTGCCGCAAACGAGTCAAGTCTGTGAGAGGAGGCGGGGCTCTGTTGTTATGCGTTCACGTGCAGTGTGTGTTAACTCACTGTCGGAAAAGAGAAAGAGAGCGGGAACGCGCAGCTGATATCGATACGTGGGACATGGGTATTGGAACCGTTTCAGATTCTTCAGTATCGATACTTTTATAGTATCGATACTGTATTAGTATTACTATTTTTGACAACACTACTTCCCACTAGGGGGCAAAACAGGAACTTAAGCAAAAATAAACAAAACTCACAATGAGGGACAAGGCAAGGCAGGAACGGCTAAACACGAACAGGGTACAATGAATACTGAACATAGAACGACGTACGAGCAACAATGAACCAACACCGGACAGAAACAACAGAGGCTTTAAATAGGGAGACACTAACGAGGGAGGATTACACAGGGAGGGTGACGGGCAGGTGACAGGGATCAAACACTAAGGGGAAGCTAAGGAGGGAACGAGAGGGCGGGGCTACGAGACGAGACACCGGAGGGAACGTATATTATGTCAAGGGGACAATAATATGTTTCTCTCCACACAGAACAAGAGGCTCTGCCATGGTTCTGCCACAGGACCAAGAAAGACATGACAAGAAGAGGCAGAACCCTGACAATAGTATAATTAATGTAGTATACTACTGTATATACTGTATAATTACTGTAGTGCTGTATTTATAATATATACTATATACTTTTTAATAACAATTCAATTTATTCAATTCAATTTTATTTATACAGCGCTTTTCACAATTTTCATTGTTGCAATGCAGCTTTAAATATATCATAATTAAAAATCAAGAATAATACTAGTAATGCTTGAGGGGAAAAATTAAAGATAGCATACGGTATTAAGATGCATGGTATTATTGCAAGCTTTTCTCTATGCAATGTACACTGAGGAAACTTAACTGAAATAAATGCTATGTTGGGTTGTCAGAAACTGTCAATTATTCAATTCAATTATTCAATTATTTTAATTAAAATTATAAAGTATCTTGTATTACTGTATTACTGTAGTATAATAACTATAGTTAACACTATAATGAACTGTAGTAGGCCTACAGTTGATTAATCTAGTAACGTTCAAAACACAACAGTATCTACTACAGTTTACCATAGTAAGTACTACAGTGTACTAAAGTATTTTTATGTGAAAGTGCACATTATTTACATGAAACCAACACAAACTGGTAGATATATTGATATATTATTGTGTATATATAATTTATATAATATCTTTTGGTACTAGTCTACTAGTTGATTCTACTAGTCATTAGTCCACCATCAGAACACATCCCCACTCCAGAACCAACGTTTGAAGGTTTCAGGCCTAGTTTCACCTCCTTTATAGTAAAACGTACAGGTTACTCATTCATTCTCTGTACTTGCAAGTTAATAGGCTCTTATCTGGGTGCCCTGTTCCCTTTGAGCCAACAGCTATCTAAGATATGTTATATATAGCTGTTATCCTTAGTCTCATGACTGGCTCTTACACAAGCTGCTTGTGACGGGACTGGCTTTAAATGCTGCCCATGCCAAATGCAGATGGGACTAGTGCCTCTTTCATAAGCCTCCCTCCCCCTGAAAGAAGACAGACACACATGCGCGTGGCCCTTTGAGACACGACCTGTCTATACTGCTAAATGGATTCCCTCACAACTCAATCCATAAAAAGCTTGGGCGTAGTAGCTTGCCGGTTCCAAACAGGAAGGAAATTGTAGCGCCAATGCGAAGAGACAGACCTTGTGAATTTGCAGCCATTTTTCAGTAGCAATGAATTCATGAGGTGGATCCTGTCAATTTTCCTTGACCCTCCGCTTACATGACGGCAAATTAAATAAAGATGTTAGACCATAGCAAACAAAAATACTACTGACCGCATTTCAACCGAAAATGGTGGCACAACCCACCACCTGGCTAGATTGAAACTAAATTAGCTCTTCGTATGGAGTCTATAGAGGAGCTCGCCGACAAGGTCCTCACAGAAAAACTCAAATTAACGGCAAGGCAGATAAAGTAGGGCAGTTAAAGGAAGATCTGGGGCACTTGTGTACAGTGGAACAGTGATCCTGTCGTAACAGTTAAGACTAATAAATGGTCGATTCATGACGCCACATTGGCAAGCTTTCAGGTCTGGCAAGGATCTTTCTTTCTATCCTTCTTGGAATTGGCTGTCTGCAACTCCACGCAAAGGAGATGAACTGCCTCACTATTCCAGCACGTCACCTTAATCCTTCTCTCTCAAAACCAGTCTGGCACTTTAAATTCAGTGGTTATTGAACCCATTCATCCTTCAGACATTTGCTAACAATTCCCATGTAGTAAATTTCCAAATACTCCCAGACTTCCTGGTCAAAATACAAGTTTCACAATCGCAACTGCTGAAAATTGTTGACGCAATCAAACATGGGGAATGAGTCCATTTAAAGGCACAGTTCACTCAAAATTAGTAGTCTGTCATTTATTCATCCACATGTCGTTTAAAACCTGTATGTGACTTTTTTCTGTGGAACACAAAAGAAGATATTTTGCGTCCATACAATGGAAGTCAATGGTGCCCCAATGTTCTTCAAAATTCCTCCTTTTGTGTTCCGTGCAGAAGAAAGAAAGTCATACAGGTTTGGAATGACATGAGGTTTAAAGTGGTCATATGACACGGCTAAAACTAATATTATCGTTTGTTTTAGATGTAATGTAATGTGTATACATGATTTAAGATTTTAACATACCATTTGTATCTCCTCTTTGCCCCGCCTCTCTGAAACGCGCAGATTTTTAACAAAGCTCATCGCTCTGAAAAGCGAGGTGTACTATGATTGGCCAGTTAACCAGTGCGTAGTGATTGGTCGAATACTGCAAGCGTGTGACGTAAATTTAACGCCTCTTACCATATTTGGAACATCAGGTTCAACAGCAATTGTACTGACAGGTACGCCCACCTTACTTGTGTATACATTTGGGCGTTCTTAGTCAACTCATACCACGAACTGACGTAGATTTGTGGGGGTGTGGTTACACGAGGCGTTTCAGGCAGGTCTGGGTGAGCATTCGCTATGAGATAGAATTAATCTTTTGTTCCCACACTTTAATTTTTGCAATTTTACGTGTTTAATACATGCATGGGCAACTAATAACACACAAAGACACAGAAGAACACGTGTTCGCGCCATATGACCCCTTTAATGATGATTCTTTTTTTATTTTTGTGTCAACGATCTGTTAAGTTTCCATTCCGAATAACAGTAGACTACATAAGGATTTAGACAATTCACTGCTATTTAGATTTTAGTTTTCTGTAATGCAACATTAAGCCCAATTTTAATCCGGTTTAACTGTTTCCAGATTACCCGTCAAACTCGGTCTACATCTTCTAGGCTGAGACGGATATCAAGTGCAAACCAAGGACAACGGCACAGGTCTGAGTGAGACGCTATTATGCAGAATGTCTGAGAGCTCGTGCCCTCGAATGCAACCCCGCTTCAGCCAGGTAGGACGGTAATGAGATCTGATTAGAAAGCGGATTCAGCGCTTAGAGAGAAGACTTTGATAGACTGCCGGTTCAAACTGTGATTTTAGATTTGCATGGGACATGGAAAATAGGCTTAAATGTTTCCATTTCTGCAAGTTGTAAAACTAGTAAAAAATCATTTCAGATCATTTTTAAAAAATGTGTTTAATATTTATGCATTAAAGTGAATAATTTGACACTGAGCTATGATAATGTTTGTTCTCCGCAGCCAATCTACAATCTCCATGTTCTGTCCGTCAAATGTGTTAGTCAAGCCATGACTTCAGCGTAATTATTCTCAACTGACATCACTTGATAATCCATACTCACTACAGACTTGTTTGTAAATCCTTTACAAGATTAGGAGGTGTAATAAGGAACGGTAGGATAGGCCAAACATCACAAGGGTTAATTAAGTATTGGGGAGATTTCTGGCAGCAAAATAAGTTTTGAACAAGATTTTGTAAAGTCACTGTGACACAGTTGACAAAGTTGGCAAAGTTGGTGTTACTCTGAAAAACATGACACTATTATATCATTGTTCTTGGAGATATATTCAGACAGCCTTTCGTGCCTTGTTCACTATAATCGACTTGCGGGCCCCAGGTGTTATGTACATCCGTTGAATGACAGATCTACATTACTCATAATTGATAAGGTATTATTCATAACATCCCTAATTAATATGATCCCCTGAGATGAGCTAAGAGAGGCATCAAAAACGACCCAAGACGCTCACACATTGAATATGGTAATGCTGCAGCAAACCATCTACGTGTGAAAAAGACCACCCCGTTTAGAGAATCCATGCTTTAATAATCCATAAATAAAAAAACGTTGGTAAATGCATAACAACTCATTGCCATTTTTCCGCCTGAACATCAGCAATGGTGCCAAATTCATTCAAGCCCACCGATCTAAAAATAGGTGTTTCGGTCAGAACTAATAAGACGAACTGCTGCCAAGATCCGTTCCTCCATAAAGTCATCAGAGACAGTGGGCGACAAAAGGGAACACTTAATAGAAAATCGCAGCAACTGTTATTAATTTGTAGCCACTCTCCTGCTCAGGAAATTTGCTATTCTTATCGTGTCTGATCGGCGCTGTTTCAACGTCCATCAAACGTCCGAGCAATGAATCTGTTTCCAGCCTGCCTCAAATCTATGCAAACCGGAAAAAACAGAGGTCAAGGCAACGCGGAATAAAATGTGATTTTGACATTTCAGAAAAACAATTATATCCAAAATATCATGGTTGTTTGTTGCTGTTCTGAGCTCCGTGAGAAAATATGGAGGGCAACGGTTTAATAACTGACCTTCTCCCGTGCTGTAAAATGGATCTACATCATACGTCAAGTTTAAAACGTGTCTACACGCCTGAACACATCTACCAGTCGCAATTCAGGAAACGTAATATCATTAAACACATAATTATATCTTTAAGTGCATATAATATTCTTGTCCTAACTGCTGTTACTACTTGGAACATAATCTCCATTTGAAATAAATGACATTCATTCGCTGTGAAACCCAAGGTCACCCGCAGTTCAATATGCGTGCCGTGCCATACATGAAAGCATAGCCAGCACAGATGCACATACTAAATATACCAAGCTATGCTTTAGAAGTCAATGCATGCCTGCCATTGATAAAAAACTGAGGACTAAGATTTCATCATCAGAAGATCCGAAATGTAGTCAGCACTTCTATAGGCTGGATCCATTTCACTGACACAATGAGAGCGCTCTTCTCCAATGTCAGAGCCGTGTATAAGGTTGTTGCCCGGTGTCACGTTTTCCTGCACGACCGTGTAACGCAATGCAGAGACTTTGCCACAAGAGTGTAGGTGCGTAACCCCTTTATTATCACCAACGTGGGTCCGCTGCTCCTCAGACTGAGGTAATTTTACCTGCAGTCACGACTGTGGGTGAGGGAGGTTGCAGGACAATGCAGCACTGTTTCCAGGCAGAAACCAAGCAGCGGTATCTTGGGTAATTCAAACAGCCAGAGAGATGTATCTTATGCACCTTGAGCACAAACTGTAAGCTGACTTGGATCGAGATGTGAAAGGAAAACAATGAAACTCTATAGAAATGCGCATGTCAACGTATCAACAACATTTTGTGGTCATGGGTGGCCTGTACAACTTAACTGTCCAAACTGGTATACCCGTTTTGAGTTTACCTAACCCCAGACTTGTTTCATATGGGGCGTTAACATAAGACGCGTTCTTGAATACAAGCTAGTAGGGGGTGTAATTCTATATCGATTTATTGCATATTGCAATACAAAAAATGTAAGATGCCGATTGTTTCAAGAATTTTGAAGACGTCTGTTTATTATTTATTGGTTGAGCTCGCAACATTTGACCTGCATCAACATATGAAGAGTTTGGTTTTAAAAACATTTCAAAATCATGTTTTTTATTATGTTATCATGTTTTTAACGTGTTTTATTGTGTTAGTTAGCTGTATTTTTTTGTTATTATGGCTTAAATCAAAACAAACCAACTTCAGTTTGATTGATAATCACTGGAATGCACAATAAAAAACATGATCTTTGAAAAATTTTCAAAACGGAGTTATCTCATTTTGGAACCAAAATCTTCACATATAATGTTTGACTTTTTTTGTGCTCTGACTACTTTAAGAAGTTCTCTTTTAGCGTTAAGCTTTTTAATTCCTTTCTTAATTTTTGATTTTTTTACAGTAACAGATCTATTTGACTTTTTTTAATTAATATACATACATAAGTTTCATATAAACCTTGAATGTAGTCATTTTATTAAGAATTTTCAATTATGTTTGACAATTTGTTAATGTTTTGGAAATCTATTATATCCGTTATTAATCTATTATTTTAATTTCAGTTTCATTTTTTATGTTTATGCAAAATATCGTAATACAATCGTGAACCCAGTATTGCATATCGTAACCCCCCTACAACAGAACAGAACAGGTACATGTACTTAAGATACATTGCTAAAAGTTTGACGTTTCATCCTGATCTCACTATGTAACTGCAGTATTTTACGCGGTGGCTAATTCATACGAATTCGTACAATGTGAATCGTACAAACTGAAATGAAAATGCATATGTAAAAATAGCGCAGGGAGACCGTGAACCAGTCTTTTCAGACTAAGGTGGTCGCAGATGGATCACGATGCCTGCGGATGATGGCATCAGCCCAGCTTCTTTCTAATTCACCGGAGCAGTCAGTGTCTGAGCTCTTAGACGGGGATGGCTGTAATTAAATCAAAATGCTTTTCTTGCTCACTCTGCTCGAGCGTGAGGGCAATGTTAGGGATATTAGGAGCTGTCTGGATTGACCATTCCCCTGCACGCTACAATTGCTTTTGAACCTGATGTTCCAAATATGGTAAGAGGCGTTACATTTCTGTCACACGCTTGCAGTATTCGACCAATTAACTGGCCAATCATAGCATACCTCGCTTTTCAGAGCCATGAGCTTTGTGAAAAATCTGTGCGTTTCAGAGAGGCGGGGCAAAGAGGAGATACAAACATGCACGGTATGTGAAAAATACAACGTTTTGAACCTTAAATCGTGTATAAACATTGCATTACATCTAAAACAAACCATAATATTCGTTTTAGCCGTGTCATATGACTAATGCTAACTTTTTTTATTTTTGTCTTTCTTCCTGTAAAGCTGCTTTGCAACAATGAAACTTTGTGAAAAGCACTTTATAAATAAAACTGAATAATGCACAGGGCATGGGAGGTGTTTTGCTATAAGATGGAAGCAATAGGATTACAATCCCCCCTGTTTCCATCTGTTGCAAAGGTCATGAGACGGGTCAACCAGTAACACCACCTTTAAACCTGTCGGTGGAAAAGAAGCTAATGTGTGTACCAAGAATCGAAACTGTTCTGATAATCACCATGAATTATTCATATACTTTGGAAGTGTGCACGATAACAAAACATATATTGAATTACTGAAAACCATCACATGTCTGACTTCCCCAAAAGAAGCATGTAGACAACATGTACCTTGACATGATGAACGCCACCATGCAGCGGTTATAAATAGACAACCGGTGTCTATTTCAGAGCATGTACACGTAACCCTGCATGCAGCGTCAAGGAGAGAGCCATGGCTCACAGTGAGCACCACTCACTATTAGATCTTTGCCCAAGGCTCTGCCTCAGATTAAGTACAACCAATTCTTCTTTAGACCGCGCCATCAACAAGCGTGCGTCTCTAAGACTAAATATGGGAAAGCGATTCTACTGCAGTGGTCTCGTGGTTGCTTTCCAGCTGTCCCTTAGGAGAATGTTGCCACGCAGCGAGGTGAAAAAAGCAAAGAGAGATAAACATGAGTTCATAAAATCGGTCTTGCTAAGCATGATGGGTATTCAAGTTGAATAAAGGAATGGTCGAGCGATGGCGCTAAAAACACCGTCGTGCAGAGTGTCATGGCTACTACCATTAATCTTGATCTGTAGTTTCTCTCTTTGGTGTTTAGACGCTGGCCAAGAAATAGAGGTAAGAAATATTTCTATCTCTATTTTAAGGGGTCGCTCTGCAAGCACGGGTTTGTTTTGAAACCCAAGAATAGACTAAAATAACAAGGTGACCTTTGCTTCTTGCGTCCAATGGTCGAAAGGACAGAACTCAGACACTGCTGTTCAAGTCGTGCACGCAACTGTTTGGAAATGATATAACAGAAAAAGATATGTGCTTATACAAAAATAAAATGTTATGAATAAAATAGATATAATATAATATAAATTGGATTCAAATAAAATGCTGCTAAAATGGCGTTCTTGAAACAAATAAGAAACTCTTAAATCTAGGTAAAAGTATACTAAATGAAAGTGGTGTAAGAATAAAAATGACTTGACAAGAATTCTTGAAAGTAGCAAAAAATATTGCTATTGTATCTTAAAACTAGACCAAAATGCTAAAATGATGCTGTTTTAATTTTTTTATATATAAAAAGAAAGTATTTTTTAGTAAATACTGGCTTAAAGGAATACATTAGTTCAACCAAAAATGAAAATTTTGTTATCCTTTACTCTCTCTCATGTTGTTCCCAACCTGTAAATATTTCTTTGTTCTGTTAGATATTTTGAAGAATGTGCAAAACCAAAAATATCTGGGGCACCATTAACTATCATAGTAGTAGTTTAGTACTATGGTAGTCAATGGTGACCTAGAATTGTTTGGCTACAAATATTCTTCCAAATATCTTTCTTTTGTGTTCATCAGAACAAAGACATTTATAGAGGTTTGTAACAACTTGAGGGTGAGTAAATGATGACAGAATTTTCATTTCTGTGTGAACTATTACTGTAAAACCTATTTATCATTCAATTAACTTGTTTTAAAAGTTTTTACCTAAAAAGTGATCCTAAAACAATATAAAACAGCTTTAAATAAGATGAAACTTCCTAAAGAAGAAAAGACTCTCTTGAATTAACTGTATGACCTATGTCATCACTTAAGTCCAAGGCAACTTATGATGGCTTCATGTGTTGACAAGAACGTAAATGCTTAAACCTCGGCCTAAAGCCCAATTCTGTTATTCCATTCATCTACACTAACCTATACATCTAATGCAAAAAGATGCCACTTTGAAACACATACAAAGAAACAGACACCATAAAACGCTGTGCCACCACCAAGTGACCTTTGAGAAAAACCTCCCTGGCAACAGCATCCATTCTCTTTCTTTTCTGTCCAATGAGGCAATATTTAGCTAGCTTAGCCTTCTCTTCAAACACTCTCTCGTGACTTTCTGAGTCAGCACTGCTGCATGAGGTCTTCGGGCGAATCTTGAGTGGTCCACAGGACATCTCTGCACTGGCTTTCTATGTGAGTTCTCAAGATGACTCACCCTGAATTCCTAATGCTCAAACAGAAGGCAAAGCCATCTGCCAGCCCCCATCTTTAAGCCACTGCTTCAGACGCAGACCGAGATTGTAAGAATGTGATGTTCTGACATGAAGTGTAAGCTAATTGTGGCGTCTCCTGGCCTTCGCATGCTCTTTCTCTTTGCTTCATGTCGTTCATGGATCGAAAACAGCTATTGATGCTTCATTCGTTACAGTAATGGTTAAGGTGGAACATTGACTGTTAGTGCTTTGTTTTTTATTTTTAGAAGAACTTACCACTTGGCAAGTGGTTGTGGTGCTCTTTGCATTGCAGGCATTTGGATCTTAATGTCTTAAGGTCATTAAAGGCTTTTTATGGTGGGATGATTCTTCCATTTCAGCGATAATGTGAAGGAGCTTTTATGTCAAGGACATTATACAAGCTTAAAGGAATACAGTACTTTAGCCAAAAATAAACATTTGTCATTTACTGAAACTCATTGATGTAATGTAATGAAATGAAATTGACTTCAATAATAAATCTAATAACAGTAAAAGTAATTCAATGACAACCAGTGAAGCCCATTACTTTCAACCCTGCATACATGAGCTAGTACATACTGTACATGAGCATACATGAAGAAAATTTGGGGTAAATTGTTCCTTTTACAATTGTGCTAGACACAACTCTTGAAAGGGGAAACTGAAGGTCATGACAGCTGCAGCAAGAGCAAGTATGATCTGCTTTTTTTTAGCTGCGTTCTTATGAGGAGGTGAAATGGCAAAGGGGTTAATTGGTTTCCCGGAGATTTCAAAGCTATATAATGCAGTATATGGGATACAGAAGATGTTCTGTATCTCTTTACAAAATATTGTAAAGAGCCATGACCTTACAGACATTCAACATTAAATATCATTTGTCATCCATTTTACCTCCGTAACTTGATGCAGTTTCCAATGATACATGATATTCAACAAGGAAACGATGTAGGGCAGACCTTTATTTCATCCACTAGGTATTGATGGGATTGATTGATGACATCAGCAAATACAGGCAAACTATATGATGAATAATTATGAAAGCAAACATTTTTTGAAATTATTATTTGGAACAAGCACCAGTTTTCATTCAGAGACCAAAGTTTGCTTTTACAGTTACTTGAAGGGATAGCTCACCCCAAAATAACAAATCTGTCATCATTTACATCATTTATTTTCATTAAGATGAAATGTCTCTTGTGTTTATTTTGGCCATACAATAGGAGTCAACGGGGCCCAAAATACTTTCTTTCGTGTTCTGCAAAACAAAGTCATACAGGTTTGGAATTACATGAGGGTGATTAAATGAAATAATTGTTCCATTTTTTGGTTGAACTGTCCCTTTAAGCCCCTTTAAATGACACAAATATGCACAAAATAATTCATAATCCAATCATTTTAGGAAGCCAAAAATATTCTAAAATTCAACCCATGACGTGTCCAAAAATCATCTTCAGAGACCTAGAAGAAATTGCTTTGTGTGTGGCACAGATAAATGTATTGATGCCATTAATCATTGGGCGACGCCACGACTTGAGTAGTGCCCGAACTGAGGGCCCTCGCTACATTTACACTACAGTATGTGTGCTCAACCATGACACCAAGTGAATACACTTCTCCCTTTGAAAAATTGTTATTAATTCTTCTTTTGGCAGCCCACCAAGACAATCCTTTTGCCTTTCCACATTTCTTGGGTCATTAGTGTAGTATTGTGCAGATCATGTTATCCTCACTATTTTTATTCTGATCCTCTAGTCACTGTTGAATTTGTGTTTCAAACCACGAGCTGCAAATCTTTAGGGTAAACACGATATGTTAATGAGTACACATTTAAAATTCTCGAGTCCGTGAGCCATGCGTGAAATGCTTTAGAGGTTTGTTAGTTTATCAGGAGCTGTAAGGCATCATTATAAAGCCACACTGCTGGTTGCAACTCTATCCATACGGTAGTGTGTGTGGGGATCGGGAGCACATCGGATTTGTACTTTACATCCCTTGCCAGCTCGTAGTGTTTGTCTCAGCATCCCTTCTCTCTCGATAAGGTCAGGCCTTTTAGGTGCAAATATCAGGATGTCCGGCATGGGACTACAAGGATAACAGATCTTCCCAAAATCTATTGGCACGGCAAAGAGTACAAGCCTATGGTAACAATACTTGACTTAAAGTGCAAAATTTGAATGTCCACCTATGGCAGTATCACAATAAGTGATCTCCTCCTCCAGCAGTAGCCATTAATAATATAGACTGGTGGTGCAGTGAATGACCGCATGTGTCTTTTCAATAAGCACAACCTTCTATGTATTGTGTACCACTTAGGGGTGTAACGATACTTCGTATTACGATATTTCGCGATGCAAAAATGTTACGATGCGCATCGTAGAGAGATGGGGATATTTTACGATATGTTTAATTCTATTCGTTCAGCGGTCAAGACGCTACCTACTCTGCGCCAGCGCGTCACGTGTGCTTATCTCACATATGCGGTAGAGAGAGAAACACAAGACACAATCTGTGTCTCCAAGTGGTTTACAAAGCGTCATATTTTCCTTCACAATCGCCGTTAAAACACAGCAAACTTGAAGCGTGACTGCAGGCGAGTCACCCCGAAACTCATTACAAAGGCAGCACAAACGTTTTTATATGCCAATGTTAATTTATCCGCTAACGTGAGCTGCTGCATAACGTGATATGCAACATAAAGTAAGCCAAAAGAAACCAGCGCTGTTCTGATCAGAGAAGCGATGAAGTGAGTCGTACTGTATATTAAAAGATCGAATGACATGCTAAAAAACAAGTATGTGATTTGCATGATTGAAGAAATGTAATAGTTTATGTAATATGTCTTTTTGAAAGATTTTTCTCATTCATTACTGTCTCAAGCAAAGACAGCGCAGCGTCAAAGAGACACGAGCCAATAGCGCTTGAGCGTGAGCTCTGTCAGAGCGTTTCATTGGTTGAATGTACTGAATGAACACGCCCTTCACTGAACGAACGAGTCAATTGAGATTGAATGAACTGCTACGTGTCGTTCATGGTCTAATATTCTCTGTGTTACAACAATGCATATCCAGTAGTTACTCAACTTTTCTGAAAAATAAAGGTAATGACCTGGTTTAATTTAATTCCAAGGTAAAGTAAATTATGTCGAAACAGTTAAATCTTTGTATGGAACATTTAATTACACCAATTAAATGAGTTAATCCAGATAGATTTTAGTAGACTAATATAATGTAGATTTCGTCGACTAAAAATAGACTAAAACTATGATCAATTGGGATGACTAAAACTAAATTGCATTTTAGTCAAAAGACTGTGAATAAAACGAAATCAAAACTTGCTGTCAAAATTGACACTGATCTTAATTCTAATTTCAGTTAAGCCTTAAAATGTTAAAATTCTTTATTAAGTTGTATGTGCAAAAAAATAAGTTAATAAAATTGTTAATATTTTGAAAATAAATGTTATTTGAATTTCAGTTTCATTTTTGAATTTTGTTCAAAATACCGAGATGTGTTCGTACCATGAACCCAGCATCGAGATATGTACCGAATCGTGAGCTGAGTGTATCGTTACACCCCTAGTACCACTTGGGCATAATAAAAAGCACCGTAAATAGCTGTAATGCTCAGCTGATCTCTTAAAAGGGAAACAAAGACCTTTAATTCAGATTTGTGATCCGTTGGTCTTTCTTTCTGTCCCGTTGCTCTCTTGCGATAAGTAATAAGAAAATACACAATTAATTATTTTCGTCTTTGAAAATCTAACATCGGTGAAGTCACGGTGAATGAACTCAAGGGCCAAAATATAAAAGAAAAACGGAAAATCGAACATCGGTGAAGTCACGGTGAATGAACTCAAGGGCCAAAATATAAAAGAAAAACTGGCTTTGATTGTGGGCTTTGAACTTCCTTGGCAGCATTTCAGGTTGGATGGCTTTGTCGCAGTCGTGTGATGAGGAACTGACTACAGTATATGAGATATGTCCAAGGTGACAAGACCCATTATTGTCTCATAGTAATTCGATGAGGTTTCGTGGGTTCAATTTTCATCTTTAGCTTCTGATGCTACACGTGTTGCTGGGAAACTGAAGTGTGGTGATGCCAAGCCTGGCAACAGATTTACAAACAAATCCGTGACCTGTGAACCATGAACAATGGTGACTCCAATGTTGACTTCCGTCCTTACAACTTTTTGATTCGACCCGATTTGAATCATTTGCCATTCAAGCTTAAACATTAAGCCCTCACAAGGTGTCGTACGAAAAACAAAGGTTATGTCACACACAAAGGTTATAAAACACACTAAAAATACTAAAATGTCAGTGCGGGGATCGCACTTCATGTCATTTGAGTACTGCTGAGTACACGCTGACTAAGTGAAACATTATTCAGCGAGGTTTGTACCATTTCCCAGCAGTTTTACAGTCACAGATGGAGGAAATGACTGCAGGCGTATGAACATTTCAACTGTCCCTCAACAGCCATCTGACAGACCGAGTTGATAAATGATCTATTCTTTAGTGCTCTGTAAAAGTGGAGTTTTTGGGTGGAATATTCCTTTAAAATAAAGAATTGGCTATATAGATATATCATATGACCAGGTCCCTGCTTATTCCCACCTCTAATGGTCACTGCCTTTGCGCCCTGCCAAGGGCCCTAAATTCCAACGCTTCAGCAAGTTAAAAGGCTAAAGTGCGTGTCCTTATCCGACCTACGTACACGTCATTGAAGCGGGAGCTGCGGCAGTGCGAGGCAGAGGTACGAGGGAGAGATGGGCTGGGGGAATTGGCGAAAGAGCAAATGCTAAAAGGAAAAAGAGCTGAGGGATAAAGCAGCACATCAGCAAATAAGGAAGCAACTAGGCCACAGCAAAATCTGGCTGCTTTCTACTGACATTTTTCCCTCTCTGGTCTCTCGCTACCATGTCGGCACCATTACAAGGTGCATCACGTTTGTTCTTTCACAGCTCACTGCTTCATTCTCTCGCCTTCTTTCAATGCATCTCCAATCCTCTTCTCTCTCTTTGGCTCCAGAGCGTTGGGCTGTGAGCTGCTACCTGTGGCGCTTCTGTTTAACAGACAGCTGTCGCCTGAGGTGACTGTAGATTTCCACTCGATTAGGGCTCTCAGCCAAACGCAGGACATCACCATCTAAAATTATGCTGATGCACGAAAAACGGTAAGGGCAAGCTTTGGCGCAAGGACGCTCTGGTAGATCCGCATTACCTGTCCTTCCGCTGTCCGGTAAGTGTCTTGAGAAATTATTCACGTTCCCCGTAGGCGTATTATACACTTGCACGGCCCAGATTCATACCACGAGGGTCTCAAAAGCACGTCATCCCTCTACGCAACTCTCTTAGCATCGTCGATGCCATTCATTCATTTCCTACTCCATGATTGTCAATTACTCCATTGGAAGTCACTAAATGAATATTAACACATTGTTAGACCCGCAAAACTATGTTAATTGGGCAGCGCAATGGATGGGGGGGTGCTCAGAGAGGCCATAATAGAAGAAAACTTAATAAAAGAAAATCCAGAACGGCTCAAGGCCAGAATGTGCATTAGAGGCGCCTATCCTGATAATGTACATAATGACTCTGTGATTACATGCTCATAATTGACTCAAATGTAAAAATATGAACGGCATAAAAGTCCACACTGTGGTCAAATTTGTGTTAGTTTGGAGACCCGTCACAGTTGTAATGCTGAACGGTTATCATTTCATTAAAGATGCATTTAATTACACAAAGTGCTCTTGCGGACACATGGGGCCTGGTGCTATCCCCTTGCCTCTTCAGTTCGGTTTACAGCCATACGACCCCATCCCTCAAAAAGCCACTGGCGAATCGCGATCTCCTTTACTTCATCAGTTTCCGAGCTGTAATTCACTTAGTTAAGTGATGGCCCTGTCAACGTTTTCCTGAAAAAGGCCTGCATTCAGTATTCGATGTGCTTTCACTTTCTAACCCTTGTCCAACTTATCTTGCAGGACCTTTGCTCAATATCATATCCATATCTTCAAAGTCGGAAGCAATAACGCTGAAATAGACAGTCAATGGTTTTTCAACAAAACAAGGTCCACTTTGAAGCTCATATGTGACCCTGGACAACAAAACCAGTCTTATGGGTCAATTTTTCGAAATTGAGATTTTTACATAATCTGAAAGCTGAATAAATAAACTTTCTATATATATGAGTTGTTAGAATGGGACAATATCTGACTGAGATACAACCGTTTAAAACTCAGCAATCTGAGAGCGCAAAAAAATCAAAATATTGAGAAAATTGCCTTTGAAGTTGTTAATCAGGGTCACCGTGGCAGACCATCCACTCACAAAAATAAAGTTTTTATATATTTAAGGTAGGAAATTTACAAAATATCTTCATGGAACATGATCTTTACTTAATATCCTAATGATTTTTGGCATAAAAGAAAAATCGATAATTTTGACCCACACAATGTATTTTTGTCTTTTACTAAAAATGTTCCCGTGCTACTTAAGACTGGTTTTGTGATCCAGGGTCACATATGATAGACAAATGAAGATGGGTTGTTAAGATTTTAAGCTAAAAGTAATAATAAAACCATGTTTAGGTAGCCATATTTAAAGTTAATAGTCAATACAAGCTGTTTAATAATAATAATAATAATCAGTATTTATACATATTTATTACATGAATAATAATTTTATTTTATTATTTAGTCATATTATTATTATAATATCAATCTTTTTTATTTATATTCAGATATTATGTAAATAATAATTATTATTAATATTATTATTATCATTAAACAGCTTGTCTTGACTTAAAAAATGGCTACTTGTAACACCTAAAACATGGTTTAATTATTACTATTAAAATGATTCAATAATAATAATAATTTTATTGAATAGCCAAAATGCAATGGAGCTCAGCGTGACCCACCACAGGACGTATCGACTGCAAAATAATCAGTTCAAAAGCATTTTACGTCAGCCACCCAGATAACACTGATAGTAAAACACAAGACGAACACATAAGCAGTCTTTCAACAGCAAAACGCAAAGTACTCATACAATAAATCCATCCGCTGCCATGTTTGGAGAATGCCACGAGGTCATAACAGATGTTCATCCCTCCTCCTAAACAACTTTTATTTAGGCCTGTCAAAGTCCAGGCTGTTGACACGCAAAACAGAAGCCACACCCAGACCCACACCCCTACTCCATGTCCACAATGAATCCTGTCACTCAGACAATGGAGGACTCTTAGCTAATCCTCTTGTAACCGCCGTTTTGGAGATCCTAGCATCTGTCGCCAAACCAACATAAAGCTGTGATTTCTAAATCTTTCTGTCTGATATAATCTTAAAGCTGATATCTATACAAAACTTAATATTATGAAGCATCCTGATTATTGCGTCAGAAATAGTTTTTGTTAAACGATCGTTTGGTCATGCGAACCTTCGCTTTTTACCTTTTGAACTGCAATACGAACAGTATACATAAACATGGACAGTCACAGTATCTGTAGTATAGTCCATTTAAAATATAAAGATATTTTACCGAAGTGTTACTTTATTTAAACGCTAGCTGGGTAGAAATACGACTCGCCATATGTTGTCATTTGAGATCCAAGCCGCACACAGTGGGATAAATTTCAATTGAAAGTGTGCTCGAATGACAAGCCCTCAAACACAAGCCCCCCGGCCAGTTGCCAACGTCTAGCTGGGCTTCTGCCAGCGCAATCAGCAAAGATGTCCTTGAGAGCCAAACACAACTTGAGGAATGCCTTCGTGACACATCATCACCGAGCCGCCAGGTCATTACTCACCTCTTCTAGTACTGCACTCATCATCTCAACCTGGTAAATCAACACCTGCCAACGACACGACCCACGCTTACAGCCCTCTCTCTGCTCGCCGTGAGACCCTGTGCAGTCAGCAGTCGACGTGCAACAAATTCACACATAATTTACACACCTGTGACTTGTGGTACAGCCCCAAGATTCCCATCCTAGCCACAATGAATCCTGGCTACAGCTCGCTGTTTCTGTATCTAAGCGATAACGGTTGAAATGAAGCACGGCTGCCGTCAATCTTCCCGTTTTGGGGAGTCTTTTGTGCCTTCGTGGATTTGTTTATTTTCGACGTTTGGTGGTAACCAAACAACACTGACCCCCTTTGACTTCCATAATATGGGCACAAAACCACTAAGACGTTTCTCAAAATATCTTCTTTTGTGTTCCACAGAAGAAAGAGTCATACACAGGTTTTGAAGCACATGCGGGTGAAGAAATGATGACGGGGTTTTTATTTTTCATTGAACTAGCCCTTCAAGTGCATAATGTCTCTAAATTGCTTGTTTAATTTCTTTTTAAAGGCATTATGACAAGTGGTTGGAGATTTAGTACAAATATTCATTCAGTAAAAAAATACTCCTATACGCTAAGGGAAGCCATCCAAAAAAGTTCATGGGAAGCTACGAGGAAAAATGCACTTGTAAATTCTCACACCATGATACCAAGAGAAAATCTTGTTTATGCAGTCAAGCCAGCAGTCTAACGTTGAGAGCAATGTCAATGATCTGTGTGGTAGCTGTGCACGTGACCGTCACACAGCAGCATTAAATGTCTTAGTAGACGAAACTATAAGACATTTTCTGTCAATGATCTTGAAAACAGGCTCTGTTTTGATAAGCTTTATGTTCTGTCAATGCGTCTGCTATCTCATCGTGTGCAAAAGCACATGTGCTTGTCTGTACGAGTGGCGGCACTTTGAACTTCACAGCTGTCTGATCAAAGGGGATGGTCTTTTGAGTTTCCACAAACAACCAATTCCCTGCTCTGTTGTCCCAATCCTCGCCTTCAAATTCAATCACGCCAGATTACATCCTGCTATAGGGAACCATAACACATGTAAATATAATCTGCCGGACAAAAGTATACACACCTGCTCTGTTTGATGCGTCTGCCCCCTCGTTCGGGGGGACGATGTCCTTTTTCGTGCCGAGTCTGATAATTTGGCCCTGAGAGAACCTGACCCTGGGGAGAGAGGATGGGAAATGTCCACCTCTCCATCTCCCTCTTCTCATAACCATGAAACTGTGGCGTTTTCAAGAGCTCTGCTGTAAATCTCTGACAGGCGGGTTCAAACTGGATCTGGTTTTCTGATGGCAGCTGCAGAAGCTCGCAGTAAATAATACGACAAGGCTGTGAGGGCCATCCCGTCCATCTTATAAGAATCTATTCTCACCTGATCAGACATTCGGTGTGTGTTTTTCCTCACAAGAGACTAAATCTGCCGTTGTTTGTACTGCGCACACAGCCGTGCATGCTGGGTCATTTTAGTGCCAGCGAGTGTCAAGGTCTGAGTGATTCAAGAAAATGTCATTTTCCAGATTCTCGTGTTTCTTCGTAATACAAGGTCCCACGTGCCATTTATTTCACAGCGTTTCAATATGTAGTAACAACATGGACTCTTTCCCATGTCCATATAAGAGATAAGAACGGTTGCAAAGCGTTGCCGAGTTGTGAAAGCCCCGTGGGACTTTGTGCCATGCGAGTAGAAATGGCCACCAAGTAATTCATCTCTTTTACAATCACCCCACTCAACAGCAGATTACCACATCCAGCTTCTACTGTTTATCACCCCCTGCCTAGAACCCACGGTCTGGTCAACCCGGTTGAGGTAGACCTCAGGGGCGCGTCTCGTCTGGTACTAACAACCAAGCCTTTCTACTAATGGCTTCCTCAGGCACCTTGCGCTGATGGAAGTGTACCGTGCATGTGGATTTGTTGCTTCCTATGTGCGTTTAATGCCGCAAAAGGGATTGTCTATTATCAAATACCCATATAGAGCTTTACAAATGTTAATGTGTCCTACACATTTGTGATACCTGAGGATGCTCCATGCAAAGGTCCCGCTTAAATCAAATAAGCTCTTAGTGTCACCTTAAGAACAACTGGTGATGTATTTCTGGAAGCGTGTGGGCGTTTATATCTTTAGGTTTTCTGTCAGTGTGAATTAGTGGGCGTCAGGAAGCGTGGAATGCACTTGTGCAAGAGCTCTAGACATGGAGAACAGGGCGGCTTTTTTAGCATTCATTATTTGCAACGACTATTTCTGCCTGTGGCTCATTATAATTGTAAATGAGGGGACATCTCATATATGTTTATTATACTATCATCAACAGAAAGCATCAATGCTTATTTTCTTAGTAAACCATTATCTACATGTGGTACATGTGGTAAGACACCACCACGTGTGGAAAAAGTCATTTTGTTTCGTTCAAAAAGAAAGTTTATAGCACATAAAATTCTGCTATTCAGCTGTCCAATTTTAAATTATTATTAATAACAAAAATATATGCACGAAGTAAAACACTATCCAAAACCAGGTAATCATAAGGTGACAGATTTGAACACAGATTTTATGTACTTTCTTAAAGGAACAGTTCACCTAATAATGAAAATTCTGTCATCATTTACTCACCCTCTGGTTTTTCTAAATCTGTATACATTTCTTTGCTCTGTTGAACACAAAAGAAGATATTTTGAAGAATGTAGGCAAGCAAACAGTTCTGGGGCACTTTTGACTACCATTGTCATTTTTCCTACTATGGTTGTCAATGGTGGCCAAGAACTCAACTCAACTTTATTTATATAGCGCTTTTACAATTTTCATTGTTACAAAGCAGCTGTACATGAGACATATTGACTATAAGCAAAATAATTAAAGTTGTACCTGCAGAAACAAGAAAAGGTTGAAAACACAGAAGACAGACATACCCACATACAAAACACTCCACACACACAATATGCACACGTACTAACACACATAGACATAGAGACACACACACACACACGGATGCGCACGCACACACACACACACACACACACACACACACACACACACACACACACACACACACACACACACACACACACACACACACACACACACACACACGCACACACGCTCAGTGAGAGCACACATTTAGGATAAAGGAGAGAGAAGCACAGGTCAAATATAACAGACTATAAATTCCTATATGCAATATTAATTAAGTAAAACTTTAAAATTCTAAAGCAGCCCCCCCCGGTCAGGCAGATAGTGCAAAAACAGTATGCAAACGGTGGCGAGGAACCCAAAACTCTAATCGAGAAAAAAAACCTCAGTATTAAGAACTGGTTACAAGCATTCCTCCAAATATTGTTCTCTGTGTTCATCAAAAACAAAGACATGTATACAGAATTGGAACAACTCAAGGGTGAGTAAATGATGTCAGAATATTTATTTTGGGGATAACTGTCCCTTTAATAACTCATTTTTAACCCTAAAATCTCAGACTGCAGCCTTGAACTGCAAATTGACTTTTCTAAACAATAAGCAAAACCAGTGTTAGAGTCAACATGCATTGCGTAGGCACCCATTTGATGTTGGATGAAGAAACGTTGAGCCTATGTGACAACATCCGACTAAAACTACTTTTCAGGTCCACAACAATCCCAGCTTTATTCAGTCAATGTGCAACCTTGTGCTCTCATGAAGAAACAAACACTCTAGTGTGCTTCATCCATCCTAATGACCCTTCCGTAAGAGACGCCCCCAAAAACATTCCCGTCACTTTATGTCCAGCCACAAGACCCAGAGACAATTCTGTTGTGACGCTAGCAAAACAAAGGCGTACACTTCACATGAAAGACCGTCACTACAACCCCTCCATGATCCGACTTCTAAGTAGGCAGGATTATATGGGCTACCACCAGCTGGAAACTGTCCAATATCATGTGATTGGCCTCTTGTGTCTCAATACCTTCATACCAGAGCCATTGATAGAGAGAGTCGCGTCAACTCCGTATTTTCACAATAGTTCCCGGAAGTTACTAGTAACGCATATGGAGCTGCGACTAAACAGACCAACTGAGGTAAAATTCTAACCCATTTAAAGACGAAAGCCATTTAATGAATAAAAAATGAAAGAAATAAAGCATTTAAAGAGAAAACATAACTTCCTGGAACTATCTGAAGGCTCCATGAATCACGTGACCCTCCAGCGTTTTCGACTTCCGTTGGCAGAACTCTCTCTCTCAATGGCTCTGCTTCATACTAGCCAGATTCTGTGGGTTTTTAAAAACTCGGATTTCCGTTTTAAAGGGGAAGTTAAAAACGTATGTAATTTGATAACATGGTAGCAAAAAAGAAAGCGTGAGTCTGTAAGGAATGGAACGTTTGCAGGACAGCTCTGCCTGAAACGGACACCTAAAAAAAGAAAGCACATTTCTAGGGACCTGTCACAAAACCAGCGTCTGATGGTGAACTGTTTTCCTTGGGTGAAATAACCTGAGAGAAACACGTATAAAGAAATCAATAATCCATCACAGCCAGGTTAACTTCCCATAAACCTCCAGCAATGTTTGTCCTCCTCACGACGGTCTGTGCCTCAGGGAAAACCGAGGCTTGCACTACATGCATGACGAATAAATGTGTGAGCAGGTAAACTTTACAAGGTGTAATCCAGAAACATGTTTCATACCTGCAGCCCGTATAGTTGTGTGACAAGAGTTTGATGTGTTGGAGACGTGTCTCTAAACTTGAGTTCTCCAACCATCTCCTCATAAGTCTGGCGCTGTGCTATCAGACAGGAAAGGCAAATATTCAAATGAACGCAATGAAAATGCTAATGCAACCCATTGAGATTACTTCTGCTTTCGTCCAGGCAGAGAGTCCAGAAATAGGGTCACACACAGCTGCGGCGCATCAGGGGAGATCCTGAAAAGCACTGCGCGAGTACATGAAACGTCTAATGGGTGAGAAAAAAGCATCCAGTATAGTGGGCAGAATTCAAGTGTTTGACATAGAATAAAACTGACGCCAGAATTTTCTCTAGCGATTGTATCCAGAGCTTGTCTTGAACAGTTTAGCTCACCGTTTGAGAAAGACTGTCAAACCTACAGATAGACAGTGAGCCGTTGCTCACAAAATAACTGTAAACTTGTGTATTGAAATGAGGAATTTTAAATGTGTGTACATTTGACATGGCAGCAGTAAGTGTGTACAACACACCTACAACATTTTCTTCAATTTACATATTTATCTTAGAAACACATCTAACTGTTGCTATGAGATTATTTTCGTGACAATAAGAGCAAACTTTCAAGAACAAAAGTGAACAATGAGAAAGAAGAAAAACACAGATCCAAAAATCCTGGTCATAAAGCTGTCAATCCAAATCTCACTAACCAATGAGAGTTGGTATGTCCCGCCAACACAAGAAGTTTGTGCCAGAGCCTTTGAGAGAGAGAGTCGCGACAACGGAAGTGCAAATTTTTCGCATGTCACGTGATTCATAGAGCCTTCAGATGGTTCCAGGAAGTAATTGTTACTCTTTAAATGCTTTATTTCTTTCATTTTTTTATTCATTAAATAACTTGCGTCTTTAAATGGGTCTAAATTTGACCTCAGTTGGTCTGTTTAGCCGCAGTTCCATGCGTTACTAGTTACTTTCGGGAACTATTCAGAGCCGCCATGAACCGCCATTACTGTGAAAAACCTGTTCTATTGGAGTCAACAGAGTTGGCGCAACTCTCTCTCTCTCAATGGTTTTGGTTTGTGCCAGAAAGGCAAACACAAACTTGTTGATCATACACAAAAACAGACATCAAGCCTATATATGAAAAGTTTGGTAGCGAATACATTACATGATTTTAACCATTTAGTTTATTCTTTTCATTTTCAGAATGTTTTTCTTCTTTCTCGTTGCTTGTTTCTCAAAACGTAAAGTTTATTCTTATCAGCAAGAAAAAGTGTCAAGTAGTTGTTAACAGCAAATGTATACATAGATCAGTGGCTCCCAACAGTCAAGATGACTAATCATTTCAAAATAAGCATTGAAATACATTAAAAAAAAAAAAAATTTTAAAGCCCTGAATTTTTTTATTGAGTAGAAATCAAGAGTTTTTGTGAGTGGGAGGGGGGGCTTTAAATATGGTTGAAAACAATGGCGGGCATTGAAGTCAATAAGGTTGAGAACCCCTGACATACAGCATTTAATGGGCCCTCCTTCCTTGTCACAATAGTTGTGATTTATTTTGTATTAGCAAAACATTCTGCACCAAACTGATTTCCCCCATGAACTTTCACAATATTTTGTGATACATACTGTTCAATATGTGTAATAAATGCTGTAAGGTCACGCTTTTGTAAATATTTCCCAGATACATCAAATCATTTCTAACACCTATTTGGGTGTGTCTTCAAACCTATCATTTGCAAGTCTTCACTAGTAAAAGGAATGCTAGTGTTTCAAAACTTCCTAGTCTTTGTACTCAACGACTGACACGTTCAAAACAAACCGGAATGCTGTGGGTTGAGGTTTTAAGATTTCAATACAGTGGAAGAACCAAGAAAAGTGCAAAGAATTACTGTGGCAGAATTAAAGCCGGTTCAAGTTCAATTCAACGTGGCATAGAGCAAGAATGGAGAGGAAAGGTGAATAAAATGAACAGTGAAGGCGATGGAGTCCCAGAGTCAGAGCAGACTATTACTACATCCAGCTGAAACTGCCCAAGACTGACAATATCCAGAGAAACAGTCACAAGCTGGTTAAGCTTGCCAAAGCGTAGGTTCGCTGTTAAATAGGTCGCAGTCAAAGTGTGTGTTGCTGTGTGTGTGTGTGTGTGTGTGTGTGTGTGTGTGTGTGTGTGTGTGTGTGTGTGTGTGTGTGTGTGTGTGTGTGTGTGTGTGTGTGTGCGTGCGTGTGTGTGTGTGTGTGTGTGTGTGTATTTGTGTTGAGGTTAGGAGAGATGCAGGTGAGAGCAGGTGACACTCAGGTCACCTGCAGACGTGCTCATTTAGTAAAACCGAGTTTTTCCGAACACCATCAACAGAGATGCTGAAGGTACAGTTTTGTCAGGAGATGGAGTCAGGTGCTTGTCGAATTACTGGAGGAACAGGCAGAGAACGGACAACCTCTTCTGGTTTAGTTATTGTCCTGAGCCAGAACATTCTGTGGAGGAACACTGTGTTATCTCAACGCTGTCATGGGAGGAAATAATCTCAGACTTTGGTACTCTTTGTCACCTCTTACTCTCTTAGGCCAGAATAAAATATTTTTCATAAAACAGCTATCCTGAAGAAGGCTGTGTAAGCCGAAACGCGTACATCTACACCTTTTTAAATTACGTAGCCCGGTGGGTGAATTGAAGGCTTTTTAACTATCAACTTTTTAACACAAGTGCCTTGGAGATTTTTCTTTTCTTAACACATTCTAGCTATATTTTAAATAGTTTTTACATTTTCTGTGTCAATGCTTATTCATATAGCCCCGGGCAAGTTCTGAATCTTTCATACAGTCCTGTCAGACAGGATTCTGTTGACAACAAGCATGTAGATATAGTTGCAGAGCATGACACTGCAAAAACAGTCAATTAGACTATGAAGAATTTACGAAGATCTTCTTCGAGTCTAAGAGTGTAAGCCAAATGTAAAAGTTTAAGAATTCACCACTAAAACCGTGTCCTTTAATGTCTATGTCTATAAAGGCCCTGTATGACTCTACAGCTCAAGTGTAAATCACAAGTCGCAAACTGAAAATGCACCTATTGATGGCTTAAAACAGTCTTTAAAAAAATGAATATGGGTGGAGCCTTACTCCAAAGATAGACTGCTAGTCTCTTGGGTTCCCATAATCCTGCTGATTCCTTTGTGTGCCGGTGTCGTGAGGTGTAGATTTGTGTCAGCCCTTAATTATTATCATACTTTTATTAGGAAAGTCAAAAATGAAATGAACGAGCATATACGTATAATATTCCAAATGTACACGCTGTTAGATAAACATATAGATTTCACATCTGTATTTATTAAGACAAGAACCTGTTTACTCCCATGGCTTGTGTTTTTTTCCCCAATGTTTTAGCCAACATGTTCCTTTTTGCCCACTGTGAGTCTCTGCCAGTCTGAGCTTGCCCTCCCCTGATGTCACGTTGCTATGGCAGGTCTGCTACGCTCACTTCAAAATTCAAAGCGTGGCAATTTCTTAACCCTCATCATCGGATTTCATAGTTATGTTGGATACAATAGCTTAAGCAAAGGATTCAATTTCGGGTTTTACAAGAACAACAGGCCTGTATACTTTATGAGACTTTCAATTGTTGCATAATCTATAATTTCACATGTAATTATTGATTAAATATTAAATAAATTCATAATAAAGTTAACGATGATAATAAAGTTTAACAGAACATCCAACGTTTCACACTAGCTTACGTATGATGTAAAAAACACTGCATGCTTTGTAAATGCACTTAGTGGCCAGAGGCAGAGGTTGCGCTAGACTTTTTCATTGTCCGTCATTTTGACGGACAGGCAAGTAAAAAATCCTTCATAATCTATTTTTACCCATCACTATGGTGCAAGGTGATATTACTTGCTAAATAATTAGCAAGTTTGTGACGTCATCGCGACCTACGCGTTCTTTGAATTTACTGTATTTTATTGCCCAATAAAGTCGACGTCGTTTACATATTTAATGTTTCTGTTGTCAGACAAAAAATAATAATTACAGACAAATGTTCATATGTCCAGTCAGTAACAATGACAGGTGCTTGTACACGCTGTTTTGTAATCATTCATTCACTCACTTACAAGCAGGGGCGGACTGGCCATCTGGCGTACCGGGCATTTTCCCGGTGGGCCGCTAACGTATGGGGCCGGAATGGTGGCCGCTAACGTATGGGGCCATAACGGACGCGTTGGCCACTTAGACGGACGTATTATAAATGCGAATGCACGTAACGCGAATGCAAAAGACACGTATGCATGCACATTCCCCCCAACAGATTCGGTGGAGGGCCTAAAAATGCCAGGGCCGATTTTTCTTCCCAGTCCAGCCCTGCTTACAAGTAACTTTAAGTTGCTTAAAAGCAGTCACTGGTTTATCCAAAATGACGCTAGTCCCTATCGCTCTGTGAAGTCTGTAAACACGCACCACTGGTTTGTGCGCGCCTGTGTGTGTATGAGAGCACGCGACAAGATTACACGCAATCGGAAAGCGTAAACTCGTGTTATTTATACGCAGATTGACGAGCCCGGGTTGCATGACAGATGTATGCTTTGCAGAATCAGATCCACAAACAACGTTAGAGACAGCTGTGTTATTATAAAAAGTGCAATAAGATTTTCAGTTCGTTTTGAAAGTATGGCGAAACAAATTAGAAGGTGGCGGGCCATCATAGTCGCCTTGTTTACACAGTCGCCTTGTTCCTGGCTCCGCACCGCGAGTCTCCGCTGATCCCGCGTGGGTTTTCCTGAATGGACGAGGCAGTTATGAGTAGCCTAATGAATGGGAAACGTACGATCACGTTCTGATTAAAGAAAATTATTGGATTCCAACAACTCGACAAAAAGGGAAATTACAAACTGCCCTCATTGTAATCCGTCAAAATGACGGACGGCCTTCAGATTTTTCCGCCACTGGTATAAAAATTCCGTCAATGACGGAGAATTTTCGGTTAACGTGACCTCTGAGAGGCTGGATCCATCTTATAAAGACTTCTGTGCTTTTATTATAACACAATATGCAGGTGGAGGATGATTTGATATTGGAATAACACACCTGCAAATTTGTTTAGCTTGCAAATACAAGGCCACCGGTCTGGTTTTGCAAATGATGACTGATGCAAATGCTGGTTACAATTGCCCTACTAAACTAGTCAATAGGCATATAACAATGACTTGCATCACTTCAATTCAGACAACACAAACCTGCCGACCTGTGTAATGTGAGCGTGTGAGATTTGAAGATTAAGATACAGCCTCACGGCCCAGACTACAGAGGTGTTTATTAGCCAGGGTCAAAAAGACTTACAGTAATATCATAACATAAAACAACAGCAAAATGATGATGCTATAGACCCCTTTACGGCCGACGTCACGATTACGTCACGGCATTAGCTGGAGGCAAAACAAAGGGAAAACTGGAGGCGGCCAATACAAACCAACACAGATTCGGCTACATAAGGAGTTTAAAATATCATCTTGTTGTGTTGTTTAGTGCCACAATTGACAGAATACAGTCTCCAATTTGATATTTTAACATGCACGTTACCTGGTGCCATTGCCAAACAAAAACACAGACGACAGCTGTAGTTAAACACAATAAAACGAGCATGAAGAATGAACGAGAATGAACAGAAAGATCATCAAAAATGTTTACGTTTCACTTCATAACACTTAAGATGAAAAACGTCTGTCTTTTGTTGGTGTGGATTATGATTTGTCTAAAAATATCTCACGTATGCCCAAATCAGAAACTGAGAAACAAGGTTATTTTTCACGTAGCGTTAACTTTTGAACGCATCCGGTATGCTAACGTTAGCTAACTTTATTAGTTATACAACTAGCAGTTAACTATCGGCCTAAAACTAAACACAAAGGAAACTGTTTGTCATCTCTTTGTCTTTAACGTTAGTTGTCACAAGTGCATTAGTATAAAGGGAGAGGGAACAGTGAGAAGGCTCATGTTATGTGTCAGGTTTGTGTTCAAGTAAATGCATTTGCTAACGTTTGCCACTGTTAGTACACGCAGGCATCTATAGATGTATATGCTACGCTCTCAGTTTATCTTTACTATACACACGCTTGGTTTCTCTGTCTGGTAGGTGTAGATGTCAGGCCACTTAACTGGAGGTTAATCCTGTCAGTCCGTCTCTGGGTCCCCTGAGTGAGCGTGTGTACAGGTCGGCCAGGTTCCTGGCGCTAAAGTGAACTTTTTTAAGAACAATCGCGGTCCTAGACAGTGAGTGACATTACATGTTAAAATTTAATCCGATTTTTTTCTAGTCGTTGTCAAAAAGCAAGCGAACAAAACGTGCTACCTAGCATTAGTAATGCGGTCAGGGGGCTATTTCTGCCTCCACCTAAGCTCCGCCCTCAAAAACGCGTCACAATGTTTACTAACAGTAAAGGCGTCTATAAAGAACTTCTCCAGCACACCAGCCGAAGCTTTAGTGCTTGTTTAAAGAGGGAGACTTCAAGCAAAACATTGCCATGGTGTTATTCCATCACTTAAAAAATTATGAGGAACAGACAGCATTATTGCTAATGTAGAAATCATATGCAACACTGAAACAATTATAGATCTATAGATGAAGAGTTTATGTTACAGCGGATGTACGACTCTTGTTACAGAAATTCTCTTACAAAATTTTCCATACATCTGACCCTTGGCCCCTTTACCCCACAAGTCAATGTTCGTTTTGTTTAACCTGTGATTCCAGCTGTGATGATAGATTAACTAGCATGGGTAAATTACGGCTATCAAGGCCCATCTTTCCACAGTCTATCCCTTTTGGTTGAAATAAACATTGATCCGTTACAAAGCATTCCCAGACTTCCCCCAAAGAGCCGGCTGATGCACCTCTGAGGCTTCAGAAGAGGAAACAGCCTTTGTAATAGATACAATTGTGCCCCGAGCAAGAAAAGAAACAGCACTATCATACTGTAAAGTAATTGGAGAGAAAGACAACCAAATATAAACTTGACTGTAAAGAAGCTACAGCCAATTTACTGAGCCACATTTATTTCCAAAGCTTTTCTCTGAAAACGAATCAAATCATATTCCGGTGATGTTTTACGGCATCTCATATTACTCTCGCCCTCAGTGGATTTCAAATGAATGGACTAAAAAAATGAGCAATTTCTTCAAATCTGATAGCGTGTTCGAACCAGCAAATTCCTATCGGAACATCTAAGACATCACTTCACTGACACTGATTTGATTTTACGTTTCAACTTCACAGCGATAAAGCAAATGAGAGAGAAAATGCTTCAGTAAACAAGCAGACACAGAGTCAATTGTCTGAACTCTCTGTAAAGACCATGTCAACCCCGTGAATTTATGATTCCGAATAAGCATAAAATTATGAGTGGAAAAGAGGGGAGGCATGGCTGAATGACACTGAGCCGAGGGAGGAAGACTCATTTCATGGTGTAAATACATTAGCCCGGCTCTGTCAACTTGGGTGACTCAGCCCGTATCATGGAAGCTGAACACATAGCACTGCAGCACTGCACATCATGACAACCGCAGAGAACTGGTGCAATATCATGTCGTGTAAAACACTGAACATGAGCAGATTTAATTCAAGGTGCAGGTAGACGTCAACAGGGAAATAAGAATGCTGTTGGGGGGTTTAGGGGCACCATGATGTTGGACCATTAAAAAAGTGTTGCGCAATTTAATAACAATTTCTGTTTTTAAATATTTTTGATTAATTTTCATTATTTATCAATTAAATGTCATTATTTATTTCAAGTAAATAATGTTATGAAATATCTGCATAGCCAATATCAGGCAACCATCTGCAGGCAACGCAACCAAACACAGTATTCAACATAGCAGAAAACAACAAATACACATCTTATTCGTACAGTAACCAGTAACAGACCACCCTGCATGTATCACACTTTTACAAAACTGTAAAGACACTACTTTTAGCGTCCATAAATCATAAAAGCAAGAAGTCTCTCTAGAGTGGATGGTGAATTATTAGTCGTGATCTGAACTGCTCCACTTTGCGCAGCGGCAGTCAGTCAGTCAGTCAGTCACATGCACGCCTGGAGGAGGGAGTGTGCGCTGTCTGTCGTGGACGCGCGTCGCACGTCACCGGCTCCGCCTCCCTCTCATTGTACTACGTCTAACGGCGGCGAGCACATGACTGCAGTAACTGTGTTCTGTAACTCCAGTCACGAGGATGGAGTACTATTACACTGGCCATACAACGCGCTCAACCCCACAACCAGAGCACATTTACAACGCTTATCATGTTCCCGCGGACACAAAGACATCGGTCAAACACCACGGAGCGTTAAAGACAGCATCTCCATGTTTTTAAGCTCTTCAAGAATGACTCGTCTTCTTTTGGCAATGACACATTTGACACGCCGTACAGTAGGCTATGTGTTCGCCATATGTACTGTAACATGGACAAATCACTATTTATTTCACTTTGTCCCACGATGCGCGTTATTGGACAACACGAGACGCTTTCTGAATGCAGCATAAATGAGTGTCCGTATTCTTCATCCCATCCGCGTCTAAACATCTCTCTAATTTTACTAACATCCTAAAAGTATCCCTATGTTGTTAAAATAAGTTTCACGTGTATTGTAAATACTGAAGTTGAACATTAAAAGCGTCTATTAATATCAAAGGCACTTGATGTTGGCGGGTTCGCTTGACTTGTGTAAGGTATCAACTATTTTCGTTTTGTAACATGCACACGCAAACGCTTATGAAAACGAAATCCGTCAATTAACGTTAGGCAAACAGATCTAGATCTCTACATACACCACACACCTTCATAAGTAATAGTTGCTCAACTTCACACTTAGCGCACATAGCACTGCTTTTACAGCTTTTATACTGTTAAACGCAAGCAACGTGAGAAGGGCAGCAATGAATACCAAAAATATATAAAAAATAATAATTTAATTGTATCTAATCAATGCTCACATTTAATACTTCCAGCTGAACGAACTTATAAGTGCAAAAAATTGCGAGTGATACTTTCACGTAATTCATATGATTTCACATGATATAAATGACTGGCAAATAGACACCGAAGCTGATTTGCGATGTTATTAGTAGTTTCTAGCATCCGCATTATAATGCATATGAAATCAGTATGCATAAGTTATCTTAAAAGTAGTAAAGTTCACCAGAGCACCCACGTGTGCACGCACACACACACCAAGAAATTCGCGTAATTTTGGTAATGAACTAATGAACGCATTTAAGTCATTCTTTCACACTTGCGTTAGGCATTAACCCACCTCTGATCTCTAGGCTTTAAAAGCAGATTAAATAGAAAGATCTGTAAAACATCCGTCTGTAAAAGACTTCCTACACTTAAATGCATTATTTCCTGTAAACTCCACGTGAAGCGCAGACGTCAGGGACTCCAGACGCCGGCTGAGATCCTCTGACAGCATCGATGAAATGATGGAATTATATCGCACCACAGACACTAACATGCAAAAATCAAGCCAGGGTAAAAACGCCACGGTTCTGCACTGACGGAATCTGAGCGTGGCTTACCTGGCTCCCGGAGTTTTCAGTCAAGTAATTGAAGACGAATGAAGAGAGCTCCTCATCTAACAGTGAAGCGCAGTCCGCCATCTTCTAGAGAATGAGATGAGGAGACCCAGAGAGCGCTGCTATACTGCTCGCACCCGCATGCAGTACGATCTCTAACCGACCGAGGGCAGAGTGAAAGAGCTCGCTCGATGCTTCTCAGTTGTTGTTACATTAAATAATATTGCTTGAAGTTTAATTATTTGAAGGTGCAGAGAGGACAGGTTGAACGACTGCTATTAGAGCTACAGGTGCAGGATGCTGTTGTATATTAAACGTAACTGAACCTGTTTGTTACCTACTTGACAGTCTGTGACTCATTAACAGGGCTGTGATGCTTGTTTCTTATACAGTCCATGCCTCCTATATGGTTAAAATGTAGGCTATGCAGTATACACCTCTATACATATGCACATATAAAAACAATAGAATTCAAGTTCAAATGGATTTAATGACAATTGTATTGGTTTTAATGGTATGGTCTTTGGGGGTCTCTGCTGGTAATGGCTTCTATTGGTGGGTCGTATATGGTGGATCGGAACCAATAGAACACTATCCTACTGAAATAAGACCCAAAACACACTACATAAAGGACTTTTGTTCATGTTTATTGGCAAACAGCTAATGGTTCATAATGTCAACTTTATTTATATAGCGCTTTTTACAATTTTCATTGTTACAAAGCAGCTGTACATGAGACATATTGACTATAAGCAAAGGATTTAAAGTTGTACATGTTAAAACAAAAAAAAGGTGAAAACACAAGACAGACACGCCCACATACAAAACACTCCACACACACAATATGCACACGTACTAACACACATAGACATAGACACACACACAAATTCGCAAACACACGGATGCGCAGACACACGGACGCGCACACACAGACAAGCACGCACACACACTGACACGCACGCGCGCACACACACACACACACACACACACACACACAGTGAAAAGCACACATTTAAGATAAAGGAGAGAGAAACACAGGTCAAATATTAAACAGACTATAAATTCCTATTTGCAATATTAATTATGTAAAACTTTAAAATTCTAATTCTAAAGCAGCCCCCCCCGGCCAGGCAAATAGTGCAAAACAGTATGCAAACGGTGGCGAGGAACCCAAAACTCCAATGGAGAAAAAAAACCTCAGGAGAACCCAGGCCCAACCAGGGGATTCCAGTTCCCCTCTGGCAAAAGCTGCTGCCTCTGCACAAGCTCCACAGTGCTTGCACAACAAGGCTAAATAAAAATAAATAAACTTAGTAATAAGGTCAATTATAGATTTAAGATTATCATTATAGTTTTACTCGATTGCTTAAACACATTTCTTGAAATTATGCCTCGGATTCTCAAAACAGTAAACACAAATCCATAACATCTCACCCAATTCCCCAAACATCATATTTTCAGGTCAAAATGAAGCTCTCTTCTCAAAACCAATGTAAAAAATATGGCATCCTCTGCACCGTAAAAGTATACTATAGCAGATTTTCTTTACGTAATTAGTCGTCTCTGAGTTCTGCAAAAATGCGGAACAGGTAAAAAAAGGTTACAAACACAAATTTGTAAACTTGACAATCACAAATTTGAGGGTGTACACGTGCTACTGTTACAGTTTTTCTCGATTGCTTAAACACATTTCTTGAAATTATGGCTCCTTTTCTCGAAACTCTAAACACAGATCCACAACTTCTCACTCAATTCCCTCAACATCCTATTTTTGGGTCAAAATGAAGCTCTCCACTCTAAACCATTCAAATTTGCTAAAAAGCAAACTTTTCCCCCAAACATGACACACAAGTCCTCAGAAACACTCACACTACAACATAGTTGTAGACACCGATTACAACCTGTCATGGCTCTGCTTCCTTAGTCATGTTTTTCTTGGTCCTGTAGCAGAGCCATGACAAAGTCTTTGGTTATGTGTGGAGAGAAACATATTATTGTCCATTTGACAGTAATATACGTTCTCTCCAGTGTCTTGTCATTGGCCCCATTCCTCTTGTTTCCTCGTTATCTTTCCCTAAGTGTTTGATTACCCACACCTGCCCCGTGTCGTTATCCCTCGTTTGTCTTCCCTTTAAATACCCTCTTGTTTCTTTGACTTGTGCTCGTGGATTGTACTGTGTGGATTATGTTTGTGCTCTCACCCATGTTCCTGGTCCTTGCCCTGTTCGTGTTTCGTGAGTTTTGTGTTTTATGATTTAAGACGTTTGGTCGTGTCCTTTAGTTTGGTTTATGTGTCTTGTTTTCATTTTGCCCCCTCGTGGGAAGTCTCTTGTTTTAGTTATTATTCTTAGTTTCGTTTTCCCCCATTGTGGGTGTTTTTTGTTCTGTTTTGTTAAAATAAATATTTTCTGTTAACCCCTTCACTGCCTGCCTGCGCTTGGGTTCTTGCCATTCCGTTCATGACAGAATCCACGAGCCAGAACTGAACCCAGCAGGCAGCATGTCACCCAGACGATCCCGTCCAGACTCACCTCCTCTGCAGCCACCGTCAGGGAGATGACAATATTCATGAACTATGTTGACCGCTTCCTAAAGGCTGCAGAGGAGGCAGTTTATACAGAGCAGGTGGTTTTTGGGGAGGCGGAACTCGCGGTCCTGTTCAACGGTGGCCTCAGGGACCCTCTGTCCGGGCGGAGATGAGGATGCTGAGACCACTGGACTTCGAGTGCACGGTGAGATATGCCATGAACCGCCCGGAGTCCAGGGTCTCAGCCCAACCCAATCCATCTCCCCTACCCGCGATCCCGGAGGGTGCGTCATGGAGATCGGGGTCATCGGCATGGCCGCACCGTCCGCCTCTCCCCAGCAGCTCCTCTTCCACCATAGCATCCGAGGCCGGCGTAGACGAAGGGAGTCTGGGACTCCCCGTCCGACTCCTCCGGTGCGGAGCTTATCGGGCTCCCAATCGCTTCGCTCCAGCCGGCCACACGTCCTGTGGGCCGGCGAAGAAGAAGAGAGAAGAGGAGGGAGATGCTGAACCCTGCCCAGCCGGGTGATCCAGCGGTCAGTCCGGTGCAGCCGGCATCCAGTCCGGTGCAGCCGGCATCCAGTCCGGTGCAGCCGGCATCCTAGTCCGGTGCAGCCGACCGGCGTCCGTCCGGTGCAGCCGGCGTCCAGTCCGGTCCGTCCGTCAGTCGGTAGGTCCAGCCGGTCAGCCACGCCCCACCGACCGTCAGTCTTGTGTCTAGTCTGTGTCAGTCTGGTGTCAGTCTGTTCCAGTCTGTGTCAGTCTTAGTGTCAGTCTTGTGTTAAGTTTGTGATCGTTTGTGTATGCTTCATTCTTGGTATGTCCGTTCCAGTCTTGGTCCAGGTCCGGTGAGTCCAGCTGGCGTCCAGTCCGGTGATCCAGCCGGCGTCCAGTCCGGTGATCCAGCCGGTGTCCAGTCCAGGTGGTCCAGCCGGCGTCCAGTCCGGTGCAGCCGGCGTCCAGTCCGGTGAGTCCAGCCGGCGTCCAGTCCGGTGATCCAGGCCGGCGTCAGTCCGGTGACCGCCGGTGTCCTGTCCTGTGTCCAGCCTGTGTCCAGTCCGTGATCCAGCGTCCAGTCCGGTGATCCAGCCGGCGTCCAGTCCGGTGATCCAGCCGGCGTCAAGCCATGTCCAGCCGGTATCCAGCCGGCGTCAAGCCATGTCCAGCCGGCCTTCCAGCCGGCGTCAGTCCTGATCCAGCCGGCCTCCGTGATCCAGCCGGCTCAGCCATGTCCAGCCGGCCTTCCAGCCGGCGTCAAGCCATGTCCAGCCGGCCTTCCAGCCGGCGTCAGCCATGTCCAGCCGGCCTTCCAGCCGGCGTCAAGCCCTGTCCAGCCGGCCTTCAGCCGGCGTCAAGCCTGTCCAGCCGGCCTTCCAGCCGGCGTCAAGCCCTGTCCAGCCGGCCTTCCAGCCTCAGGCTCAGCCCTGTCCGGCCGGCCTTCCAGCCGGCGTCAAGCCCTGTCCAGCCGGCTCCCTGGGAGACTCCCAGGGCCAAAGACTGTTCCCCCCGGACTCCTCCTAAGTCCCCAGGACTCAGCGCCCTCGAGCGCAGCCGGGGACTGGGACTGTTCCCCCCAACCCTCTTGGACTGCCCCTATGAACTCTTGTTTTGCCCCACCCCCCCTCCATGTTTGTTATTTTTGTTATGCCACCCCAGTCCTGTAGTCTTGTTGTCCTGTCTACCCCTTGTCATGTTCACCATGTTTGTCTGGTTTTTGTCTTTGTCTCGGTCTGCCTTGTCTTGTCCGTCTACCCCTTGGTGAGCAGCCTGGAGGTGCTCATTAAAGGGGGGGCTTCTGTCATGGCTCTGCTTCCTTAGTCATGTTTTTCTTGGTCCTGTAGCAGAGCCATGACAAAGTCTTTGGTTATGTGTGGAGAGAAACATATTATTGTCCATTTGACAGTAATATACGTTCTCTCCAGTGTCTTGTCATTGGCCCCATTCCTCTTGTTTCCTCGTTATCTTTCCCTAAGTGTTTGATTACCCACACCTGCCCCGTGTCGTTATCCCTCGTTTGTCTTCCCTTTAAATACCCTCTTGTTTCTTTGTCTTGTGCTCGTGGATTGTACTGTGTGGATTATGTTTGTGCTCTCACCCATGTTCCTGGTCCTTGCCCTGTTCATGTTTCGTGAGTTTTGTGTTTTATGATTTAAGACGTTTGGTCGTGTCCTTTAGTTTGGTTTGTGTCTTGTTTTCATTTTGCCCCCTCGTGGGAAGTCTCTTGTTTTAGTTATTATTCTTAGTTTCGTTTTCCCCCATTGTGGGTGTTTTTTGTTCTGTTTTGTTAAAATAAATATTTTCTGTTAACCCCTTCACTGCCTGCCTGCGCTTGGGTTCTTCTCTGCACCACAACCCTGACAACAACCTCTTATTGTGATTCAAGAAAATAGTCATTTGACAGCTCAGTACAACATAAAAGAGTGCAGAAAGAGCAAAATGCCACAATGAGCTTTAGGAAAAAAATTAATATTACTCTACTGTTACGGTAAGTAATCTTAGATGAAATAGACAAGACAAGAAAAGTTTGAAAACCAAAAAAACAATATAAACTGGGTATGCAACACAATGCAGAATACAACTGCATAAATATATAAATAAACATGGCATCCTATGCAATTTTGGCCCAATATCGCTACAGGATACTATAGCAATTTCTTCAAAAGAAAAAAAATTGTAAGTAGTCGTCTCTGAGTTCTGCAAATAAAAAAAAGTAAAGTAAAAAAATGCTACTAATAAACTTGACTTGACTTATTCAGTTTACTGAATACTGTACAGAATAGTGACATTTCTCTCATATAAAGTGTGTACTGTAATTATACGTTATGTTTACAGTAAGTAGTATAAAGCCTAGTAGATGATTCTAGGATGCACAATTACCTGAGCTCCTATTGATATTATCCTGAGATTCTGATTGGTGTGTCATCAGTTTTGCTACTGACTGTTTACTGAGCTCGACCTGATTTTGCCAAGTGGTTGATGTCCTCAGGACAACATATTTTGTTGACCTAAGGACAACATTTTTATAAATAAAACCTAAACCCACACCAAACCCCAACCCTAACCATAACTTACCCCTAAAATCAGAGGGAAATGACAAGTGAAAAACAATGGTCTAGAAGGACCTAATCCTGGTTGGAAGATTACATTTAAAATAAACTGAAAATTTATTTCTGAAATCTGATTGGTTGATTTAAATGTTGTCCCAGGGTCAACATGATGTTGCCCTAAGGACTTCAACCACTTGGCAAAAACAGGAGAGCCGTTTACTGATGGACAAATGTGTGCTATTTGAGTTTACATCTTGACACTTCAGTTCATCAGATTATGTGTTTGTGTTTTCTGAATGAGAACATGGTCGAACCTTTGCAAAATGAGGCTGTTTTTGTGTGGGGTTTGTACACGTTGGTGTATTGTTCTGAGAATGTGTTTATAGTTCTCATGGTGAATTGTTTCATGAATTGTGTGATAGCAATCGAGAAAAACTGTAATAATCTAATAGCATTTGAAATTTTGTAGTGAAGACGTGTCAAGTCGCCGCTTCCATCTTTATCCAGCTCTATCATCTCAGCTCTTGTCAGGTCGCCGCTTCCCATTCTCCGCTCTACCATCAGGTCAGGCCATGAACTGCATCCTACACGCTGTGGTAACCTCGGAACAATGAGACAAGACTGGCTGAGAGTAGAGTACTGTTCTGCACTCTTTGATGCAACAAGTACATCAGTTGTTGCTGGAAGTGTTCCTGGTTCCAGTTGATCTAATCTAAGGATTTATATTATGGAAGAGTAGTGTATGCAAGATTAAAAAGATGCGTCTTTAGTCTAGATTTAAACTGACAGATGTCTGCCTCCCGGACAGTGCAGGGAAAACTATTCCAAAGTTTAGGCGATAGATAGGAAAAGGATCTACCACTTGCACTTGATTTTGAAATTCTAGGTATTACCAACTGACAGGACGCCTGAGAGCGTAATGCACGTGAAGGACTGTAATACAAGAGGAGTTCACTCAAGTACTGAGGAGCTAAACCATGTAGGGCTTTATAGGTAATAAGCAAGATTTTAAAGTTAACGCGATGCTTTATAGGTAACCAGTGCAAGGTTGACAGAACCGGGCTAATATGTTCATACGTTTTGTACGTGTAAGAACTCGAGCTGCCGCATTTTGGACCAGTTGGAGTTTTTGTAATAAGCCTGCAGGGCAACCACCTAACAGTGCATTACAGTAATCTAGTCTTGATGTCATGAATGCATGAATTAACTTCTCTGCATCTGACAGTGACAGCACATGACGTAGTTTAGATATAAACATCATTTTCGGCCTTCAACATGGTTATGGTTATTTATATATTGAAATATTCATATTTATTTTAGGCGATAAATCTACCAATATTAGGACATTTTATTATTTCAAGTATCCAGTGCATACGTGACAGCCATGCATGCATAATAAACTATCAGTGTTTTTTATATTTTAAAGTAGATTTAAATATTGCAATTAAGGATAAATATTGTGTTAAACAAAATGTTAATTCAACTATTTTGTGCTATTTAATGGTGGCAGAGAGTGTAACTTTTTTAAGAAAGTGTTGTTCATTTTTAACCCTATAGCACTAAAATAAATCAAGCATGACATATGCATGAAAATCTATGTAAACAATTAGGGTAATTACCCTGTAATCAGTAGACTTATTGATCCTCTGTTCTTGTCAAGTGCAGTTTTTCTACAGACAGTCACTCAGAGCTTTCAGACATGCTGTGGAAATTATGACAGGTTCCAATAACCTCTGTACTCATGACATAAGGCACGTAATGGAATCACATCCACATCTCCCAAGGTTGATCAAATCTTTCTTACTCAAGAACAAAGAGCAAGGGAAACATCAAAGCCACGTATCGTAGATATTAGGAAGCAAAATGTGATTTCTGAATGGCATGTAAACAAGCACTTCCCTTGAAGGACTGCTATTACAACTCAATCATATCAGAAATGACCCTGTGACTCCATCAGTTTATTGAACTGCGTTGTGACTAACCAGCTATCGACCAAACACATGCTGTTTGAATGTTTGAGGTCAGAGCGTTGAGTTGATGATAACCTCCCCTTTTTCAAAACACACTGTATGTAGATGTTAAAAACAATAGCACAAATATCCAGTGTGGTTTGTGAATGAAACTTCACATCCATCTGCCAATCGCCCTTTAATGTAAACAAGCATGACACAAATTTCCATGACACAAACAAAACATTGATTGTGTTGTTTTTTAGAACAACAAACAAAATGAATGACAACGAACCTGATAAGAGATAGAAGGGACATTCAAGGCAGGTTCTATAAGGGTCTGTTAGACTGCTTAACTTTACTTCTTAAGCCAACAATCTCACCTTCCACAAAAGGTCACGGCTGGAGTAATTTGACAGGCCTGAGCGTATGGTAGGTGTCTCTTGACAGCTGTCGTTGAGAAGTTTCTTCGGTGTTGGAGTTATCAGTCAAGAGAAGAGTCCATTTCATCAGTCATATCATTTCATTGATTATGCCCTGATGGAGGTCAACAACATCATGCTTTCAGCTCCAGTTGTCCAGGGCCAACAATCAGTACATTTCATGCATTATTTACACTTTGTAATGAGCTAGCGTGTTGCTGTTTGTTGTGCATGCGTTGAGCATGTAAACATCAACAGGACACTGAAACGAGACATAAATCAAAGCACACCATTTTTTACTGTTCTATTTCACACCATTTTCAGAATTACAGACTGCGAATTTGTGTCAGGAGGCAAAAAACATGAAAAACATGTACATTTTATAAGCAAATGCTATTTTATATTTACTGAGAACTGGTACAACAAAGTCATGAAGACTGTCGTGCAGAACCACTGGACTCTGTTAAGTTGTAAAAGTTCCAAACTCGTGAAGTGCCATTCATTTAATGTTTCAGAAAAGCAGACTTTCATTATTTAGTGTTTTGTACTTGCAGTTTAACTGCATCTTAGCGTTAGCCTTGACCTTTCGTCAGGCACCAAATCATTTATGTTTGGACGAATCGAATGCCACAAAGAAAAACTGCATTGCAGGGATGACTGGATTGAGTTTTTTGAAAGAGTTTTTAAGTTGAAGTAAACCTCTTAAAAAGCAAAAGCATGCTGACAGCATGAAAGTCTCTTTTAAGCTGTTGTAGCGTGTGAATATTTGTGTTCCTTTAAACAAGTGCTGAAGCTCATTGTGCTCACACTGTGTGCGTGTGTGTGCGTACGTGTGTGTGCGCGTGTGTGTGTGTGTGTGCGCGTGCGCGTGCGCGTGTGTGTTCATCAGCTGGTCAGTCATGTCACAGCAGACATCCTGCTGAACGATGTTGTGACTTCAAGCACCATCACAGTGTTAAGAGAGTACAAACAATGCAGTGTTGATTCAGTCTCGTCAATAGAGTCATTTATTCAGTAGGTCTATTTAGTGTCTGAGACACTTTTATCCATCAATCATTCATTCATTTGTTTGCATTCCACATATGTTCAAAGATAAATGTTTGCCAACAACAACAAAACATTGCTCACGTGAAAGTGCAATTTCTTAATGCATTGTTCTCTTGCTGTTTGAAAGGAAATATTTCACCTTGACCATTGTATCAGCTCCCAAACAAGCAAGCTGATCCAGCGTCAAAACTATCTGACCATTTAACTTCAGAAATATGTGCCTTCATTATATGGTGAAGGGTAAAGTCGAACTCACACAGCAAGTAAGTCACAATGTAGTCCTGTGTTATGCATCAGTCACAAGCAATCTGAACTACAAGACTATAGTTCAAACAAAGCCGAGCCGTGATTGGAGGAAATACCCTATGACACTGTAGATATGCAAAGCATGCGGGGCAGAACGCGCTGTGATTGGCTGGAGCTCATTCTGTCTGTGTGTGTATAGTAGAGGGGGTGAGTGGAGTAATCCAGGCTGCGGTAAGAGATCTGCTTCCCAGAGCAAACACGTGCCTGCTCATCATATGACTCTTTTCCATTGGCGGCACCTGTGTGTGAGAGTGCTTACACTTGCCGTGCTGGTTAGATAAAAAGACAAGGATGATTACGCAGGTGAAAGTTAAAAGGAAGAAAGTGCCCAATCTTACAAAAGCAATCAAAGGTGAATGTGACAACACAATGGGTACATTCATTATTATTTGAAGTGTTTGGTTCCAAAATGAGATAACTCCGTTTTTAAAATTATTCGAAAATCATGTTTTTCAGTATGTTGTCGTGTTTTTATTGTGTTAGTTAGCTGTAGTTTTTGAGTTATTATGGCTTAATCAAAATAAAAAAACCGCAGTTACATTGATATTAATTGGAATGCACAAAACATGATTTTTGATTTTTTTAAACAGAGTAATCTCATTTTGGAACCAAACTCTTCAATTATATACTTTTTGCAAATATCTATTTTACATATACATATAGTAAATACTACCTAGTCGTCTTTAGATATGTGGATAACAATATAGACACTTTTCTAATATGTAGTCTTTTGCCTACCAACAAAAATATTAATATATTTATGTTAGTGCTGTCAAATTGATTAATTGGGATTTATCTATGTGTGTGTAGTGTGTATATTTATATGTAAATGTACACACATACATGTTTCTTTAACAAATATTTACATATATTTAAATTATATTAATTTACATAAAATAATATGTACTATAAATAGAAACATACATTGCATTATGCTTGTGTATTTATTTACATATGTATGTATGTTGATGTATATGTATACACACACATATACAGTATATATACATTAAATATACATATAAATATACCAGCCATCACACACACACATATATTTGGATAAAAGCGTCTACTAAATGTAAATGTAAATGTATATTATATAAATGAAAAACATTTAGTTTGGAATCCATTAATCACGATGTGATTTGAATGATAAAATGATAATAAACCATCTTGAGGGGGGGAGAGCAATTACTATAAACTACTATCTCTTATTTGATTTATGTTAAGCTTGGTTGAGAAATCCATCTGAAATATTGACTGAAAAGATGCAGCATCTGGGTTTATTGATCTTGGGCCAACACACAAAATCACAAAAAAACTTTTCTAAAGCATGATATGTTTTCACAAACGAACGATTGATAAAAATAAATCACCTAAATCATCAGGAAGCAGATGAAAACCAAAACCAATGTTCTGACCGAGAAGCTCAAATCAGCCTGAATTCTTTCATCTGTCCGTCACTTTAATCTTTGACCTGAACTCTCTGGAATTGCTGATGATTTTGATCCATATCAAAACAAGGGGCAGCTCTGGACAAAGGATGACTGTGTGTTCTGTCTGGAATTATTGGGTGAGTGACCTGAGGGCCGTGTGCAGTGCTTTGAGAGTGTCTGAGCTTGAGTCATCCCAGCGTGTGTGTACACTGCCGCATGTGTGGCATTCCATCACTAAACCTACACAAAACCTTCAAAGACACACCCATCGACACTAACCCTGCAGCTGGGTTTGACGTTCTCCTCTTCTGTGCTATTCTAATGAGCTGTGTTTGTGAACTAGTGTGTATAAATTATGCATTTAGTAAACTTGTTGTGACCGAGTTATCTCTATAGCTGTTCTCTGTTTACACTCACCATTTTCAGGTTCGCTGTATAGGAAGGAGACAGTTCCTGTGTGTGATGTTTTGAAATCTGACTTTGTTTTGTAATGACACTGAGATGCTGATCTCGCGAAGCCTGTTGGCCTTTTGAGAGTTGTTGACATGCGACTGTCACAGTGTTGGACAGCTGCAGGGCAGAAGATGCCCATCATGGTCTATCAGGATCTGGCAGACTCACGCTTTCAACAGGCCAAAAGAAGATGCCAGTTGGGTTAACCACACGCTATCCAAGCCATCCCTTGGGCCCACCCTACCATTCTATAATTAATGAGCATGATATGTTCCAGACCGGACCTACCTGTCCAAGGATATAAGCGACTGGAACAGGATTCCTCCCAATGCTTTAATCCAAAACATGAGTCTTGGTGATTGAATGGCACAAGGATGCATTATGATCGGATCACGGGAATATCTATATTCAGGGTAATACAAGACATCACCCCTTAGTTAAAGCCACATTGCAAGCACTTTTTATTCTATCTTCGTCATATTGGGATCATTTGCTGTGAAACACTACAGACCCAATATCTTATTTAATGTCTGTCAATGGTGAAACTCATTATAATAAAAGGATTCTGTAAATGATAAAAAAATGTGATTAATGCAGCCCGTGATGTAATATGCAAGTGCCATTTTACCATTTCGCTCACGTAAGTGTAATGGGATTTATTAAATCACGCTGAATATGCATTTAAATGCACGATGTAACGCAACGCACCTAGAATAGTACGGATACCACCCGCACATGAAATGCATGTTTACAAGGTTTACATCACTATACGTGTTTCCAGGTGTAGTTCCGCTTTGACCCTCATCCAAAAACCGTCTTCACTGCACCGAACCGTTCGTTTTGAAATAGTCCCATCAGACAGCGTTGATTTGGGTCCCAGCTGGGTTTTTGTTTTGTGGAGGATCTAATGTTATCAGGGCATGGGAGAGGTTGAGCTATAGTCTGTGTGCTGATAGCCCACCTGCTGAAAGGCTGAGTGCACAGCCAGATGCCGTCCAGCCAAAGTAGGCCAGATTAGTATTGGAAGCAGCGTGCAACCTAGTGTTCCTCCATTCTCGCTCTATACAGCCCAGCGCTGTGGTACTGTGCCTCCCCCGAGACGTGTTGATTCATGGCCGCGAGAGGGACGAATTCACAAGCTTAGCGACAAAGACTGGAAGAATTATTGAAAAAATGCTTAACAATCAGAGTCGTCAACATTGATCACGTTCATTGAGGAACTGGAATTGCACATTCTTGGATAAACATACTAACAAATACACACACCCAATAAGAGACGGCAGTCCATACCGAAGCACATGTGTGTTAAGCTCTATAAACCAATGAGACGTGATAATGTGCTTTTTGAAGGAGGGTTCACCAGACCTTAGGAAGAGAAAAAGAGGTGGCGAAATAGGAATGGAAGAGAAATTGTATTTTTTCTACATTCACGCCATTTTTGGTAGCTCATGGGCATATCTGGAGATATCATGAGCGTGTTGTGACATTCATTAAGCAGTTTCTCACCTATTTCCCAATCCCCGCATCACTCACACTCTTCTCGTATCCACCGCCAGACCGGCTCTTTCAAACTCATTTAGCACAAATGGACCATGTTAATGAATTCCTCACAATATTCAGTGATTATACCTCAACGCTCGACCGCTTTGAGCCTGACAGAATGACTTCGGATTGATGCAAGAAACTGACCCCAAGCCTCTCTTCATCTCGTCCCCTTTACCACTGCGGTGCCACACCATGCCAAGAGACGCAGAAAAGTCTCACGTCTTATCACTGAACCGCACTCCCTTGGTGCCGGATCCGTGGGTAATTGAATCACACCATGCTATTTGTCTAATGGTGAATGGTGTTTAAAAGAAAGATGCTCGTTGCGGTGGTGGTTCATCATACAGGGATTATACAACAGCTCTAACTCACTTTATTCCACCTTGTGCTCACCAAGCAGGAAAAAGGAGCTAAATATAAATGCTGACGGCAGCATCTCTGGAATAGGTCAACAATACATTTGCAACCATGAAGCTTTTCGTATGTAACGTGACTTTGTACTCAGAATCAGGATGGAAATCGTGGATACTTTCATAACTCTGTTACGTAAGAGGCTTCACAGATCTTTTTTTTCTGAAGGTGATCTTTTTTCTTGATGCGTAAATTGCGGATTGCTACGACTGCCGCCCTTATAACCTCTTTCGCTGTGATGATAAAACAGGAAGGTTTGGCGCTTGAATCAGGCCATTGGGAAGTGATTTACAACTTCATGTTTCATTTAGTCTTTGATTTATGCCACGTGACTGGCTTTGGGATAATCCTTGAAAACCTAAACAAAGCCGTTCATCCTGCAGCAGGATGGGATGGCTTTATGGGCATCCCGCTCACATGCCCACATGCTGTTGAGTGTTCTAACCAAGCATCAGTTCTGCAGAAGCTTTTAACCTCCAGGATACAGATACACCTAAGAATCAGAATAAGAATCAGAAATAGCTTTTTGGGGTTTTCAAACTGTGGGTATAGTGTCCATCTCCCACACACATCATATCGTGTATAACAGGATAAACCATAACATGCTGTGTGTGCTAGGAAAGAAAAAAACGACATTACTTTGCATTTATATTAATCCTGATAGGAAATAGAAGTTGTTTTACAGTTTTGATGAGTTTAATGTTATTTTAAATTTAAAAAGTTATCCACACCTTGTGACAGATAGCACAGTGTCACAAATTGTTGTTTTGCCCGACCTTTTAGGTCTTGTACAATTCTGTGGTGCTAATTATTGTGGTAATATTTATTTTCATGTAGCATCAATGTTTGAGTGTTTATTTATCTGAAGTAAGTTTTGAGCTTATCATTAATTACGATATATCGGTATATTGCAAATAAACCAAAACTGTAAAAATGTTTACATGTTTTAAAAATTATTTTCTATTTCAAATTTCTGTAGCACAGGGAAGGTGGGATGAAGCGATGATGAGACGTCTGGAACTTGGTTCGTAAGGACACTATTAGTCATAAAAGACAAAAACAATCAAATGTACACAGTGAAGACTCATTTTTAGTAACTGTTATGTTAAACTGTTGTTTTGAGCTCAGTGTTATGCCAGTACCTTGTACTTTCTGCATATACAAGTAATAATACAGAAATGTATAATAAAATATTTTTTTGTGAGCACCGCTGATTGTAAAAATAAATTAATGTGATTTTTCGTATTCAGCAGGTCAAAAACAAATGTACATTGTGTAGTGTATAGGATATACACAGCCGCGACAATTAAGAGACCACTTAAATATTTTCTGTTTTTCTGAATTTACTATTTATAGGTGCGTGTTTATGTAAAATGCTAATTTTTGTTTAATTCTGTGAACTAGTGAAAACATGTTCCAAATGAAAATATAGTTTTTTTTATTTGCAGAAAATTAAAACAGAACAAGCTGATCAAAATAACAAAAAGATGGATATTCATATTCACGTTTAAACAACACAATTTTACATATATTTGAAGATAATATTTGATGTAATAAGACTATTATTTTGGCAATTTAAAGGCAAAAATAAATAAATAACGTCTTCTAAAGTGGTACAATCACTTTGTATAATGAACAGTAACAGCAATTTAAAGTCATTGACCAGCTCATGTACATGACCCAAATCAAATATTGCCACATTCTTCAAAGAACTTTTTATTTCCACAGAGGCAAATGCAACAAACTGTGTATTTTTTCATTTTGAAATTGCTGCGATTATGTGTCATGGCTCTGCTTCCTTTAGTCATGTTTTTCTTGGTCCTGTAGCAGAGCCATGGCAAAGCCTTAGGTTATATGTGAGAAAGTCATGAGATGTTTGTTTTTTGACATCTCATGTGTTTTCTCATGTCTCGTCATTGGCCCCGCTCCTCTCGTTTCCTTGTTATCTTTCCCTGAGTGTTTGATTGCCCACACCTGCCCTGTGTCGTTATCCCTCGTTTGTGTTGCCTATATATACCTTCATGTTTCTTTGTCCTGTGCTCGTGGATTGTACGTTGTACATCGTCCAGTGGTCCTGTTTCCAGTCTTGCCCCTGTTTTGTGAGTTTTGTGTTCTACCCTGTCGTGTCGTGTTTGATTTAAGATGTTTGGTCGTGTCCTTTAGTTTAGTTTTACTGTTCTTGTTTTCATTTTGCCCCCTCGTGGGAAGTTTTTATTTTGTATTTATCCTTAGTTGATTTTCCCCCATCGTGGGTTTTTGTTTTGTCTTGTTATTTGTATTAAAGTCTCTGTTAACCCCTTCATCATCGCTGTCCTGCATTTGGGTTCTTTCCTGCCACACCCGTGACATTATGGGTCACTATTGTCTTTTCTCCATATTGTGAAAGACGTCTCCAAGCAATGTCAATGTCTTTTATTTTCACTGTCCGTCTCTCTCTGAAACAGCTGTTGTTGGAGGTGGACCAGGACACCAGCTTACCGAGTCTGCTTAATGTAAGCACAGCTCCACAGGCTGAGGGGGAGGAGGAGGGCTGTGGATTCAACCATCAGTTCATGCTGTCCAGAGGACATCAGCCATCACGACATACAGTAATTAATGTGCACTTGCTCATCTGTTAAGGTACATCCACTGACCCTAAATCTTACTCTCCTCCAGTTGGCCAAAGAGGTTGGAGGCCTGGCCAGTGGAATAATGAGATTGGATGAGAGATGATGGGATTGTGGGAGTTAGGATGACCAAAAGAGACTGATGCTAAGACTGAGAGAAAATGGATTGTTTTAGATAAACTTCGCTGTGCCAAAATCAAATGAGCTGTTTATAGAAGCAGTGTTTTAAGAAAGCTCTTGATTCAAGCTGTTTCAAATCAAAAGATAAACAACTTCATTATTCTGCCTCCTAAAATATCTCATTTTTTGCCAAATTCAAGGTAGTACTGTATGTTTCCTCCAGGGAAAAGACAATCCCATGATGCATTTTGATGGATTTATGGAAATATTTATTTATTTAGGATGGTGAAGAAAAAGCAGTCTTGTTTTTAGTATTGATACTATTGATTAAAATATATATATATATTTTACTTTATGTTTCTTAATGAAAAAGCAAATAATATGCAATAAACTAAAATATGATATAATATAAATGTAATTTCACAGACCAGGAAAACGAAAAAATAATAGCAATAGTAAAAAACAGTAAATAAAGATAATAGACCAATTTAAAGGAATTTAAATTATATATACAAAAGTAAACACAGTAGATTGTAGTTTGTATATTGCTTGTGGATCAATGACACAATGAGGTAGATAAATATATCCGTACGGTAAGCTATTCTGCATACTTCCATTAAAACACAGCTTTACTGTAAAAAATTCAGTAAAAGAACTGAAATTCAGCTGGAGAGACAGAAATATATCGTAAAATAACAGTTTGTTCCTGTAAAATTACAGTATATAAGGATATATGTTAAATTGTTTCCCGTTTTCTTGTAAATTTGCTGTCTTTTCTGTAAATGTACAGTTTTTGGCCGTATTTAAAAAGTAAACTGTAAATCTGTAAAAAACAGTCAAATTCTGTGGAAACGTATACAATTGTGTTTTTTACAGTGTGCAGTATAACTCATGATCTGCTGCTATGATGACAGATTTTGCAATTACACAAAGATTATAAAGCACATGACCCACGAGAAATCCCCAACCCCTCACAACCTGTAAAAACCAAGTTTGCACAGGACTCGAAAATGCAAAACTGCCATACTGGTTTGGGTATTTCATAAAAGTGTGGAATACAGGGGAAGCAGGAGTTTCCCTTCTGAGGGAAGTATGAGGCCGAGACAGATCTGACAACAGAGAAGGAAGTGAACAGTGATTCATCTGTGGAGGAGGAAGTTCAGCTAGTTCAGGCAAGATTTTACCCTGCGTGGAGACATGGCTGTCTAATACTTAAGTAGATGAATTCATCTTCCTCTCTGTATTCTTTAGCAGAGTAATAAAGAAGACAGGAATGTTCTTCTGTTGTGCATTTGTTCCTTTTGTCCGATAAAACAGGATATCTGCAGATTTGATATAAAGCAGGTAATTAGCCAGCCACAGTTACAGTAAAATCTGATATATATGCTATTGTCAAAATTTTCCGTTGTAATGTCTGAGACTTTACTGCGCTTTGAGATTTACAGTGCATGAAGCACACAGTTTACTTCACCTTCAGTCATTGTGTTTTACAACCCTTGAGAAAGGATAGGCCGGATAGTTTATCTTCAGTGTGATTGAATACTTATCAGTCAAATTTCGATGTAGTACGCTTTCTTAGAAATGATAAAATAAGCATAAAATATCATTTTAAAGAAGGCAAAGTGTAAAGAGCATGTGTGGCAGTAAGGACACGAACAGGCTGTTTACAAAATATTCACTTTTTTATGGTTTATGGTGTCTCAGATCTGCAAGGCTTTGCAAGGAGAAAAGGAAACTGAAATGAATATCAAAGAAGCACAACAAAACGTCAGCTGTCTGTCACTTTGTAATTCCTCATTCTGTTTGATGCCTCTTTTAATTTGGTTACATTCTTAGACTATGTTCTATTGAATTTATTATGCTTAATTACAATCTTGAGAAATATGGTCAATAAAATAGATAGGTACTCTAAGGTACAACCCTAACAGTGAAGAACCCAAGTGACTGATCTGGAGTGCTCTATGTAGGCAGCAATTCAAATAGTGTCCAACAAGTGAAGCACAGGGAAGGCTCGGCACTGCTAATCGGCATGAAATACCTTTTTTTTGGTCTATTTATTTTTGTATAGTCAACATTATTTTGATTTTCTCTGCATGCACAGAATACAGTTATGACTGCAAAAATGTTACTGTTTTTTAAAATATTTTTTTTACAGAATTTTGCCTTATTTTTTTTAAATACGGCAAAACAAAATTGAAGTACAAAAATACACTGCAAATGTACAAGTCAGGTGTTTAATAACATGACAAACATGTCATTTTACTTTACAGTAAATTTTATTTTCAGTAGTATTTGGGTAGTTAACAAATACGTTTCCTATGGTGTGATGGCAGAAAACAACGGTTATAAATAACCGTTGATAGTACATTTTTATTATTAATATATATAATATAAAATGACAATAGTATAGTACAGTTTTGTATATTTTTACACCATTGATTGATAACATATGCACTTTTAACCCCCAAACAGTAATACGTATTTTTAATCCAAACTTTTTAGCATATTTACAATCAACTAGTTTCTAAAACCTGTATTTCTGTAACTGATCTCATTTCCATGAATTTAGTCACATGAATTTAGCATCTTGGACGGGGCAAAAAGAAGCTATCCACCTTCTGGGCATTCTGATGGGAGCTAAGTTTTGGAACAGAGTTTTTACTGTACGTCCTATACTAACTGATGCTATGTGATTGAACTTTGTGATTGATTCTCTCCTTGACCCTCTTCTTGTGTTATTTGATTTAATATTGCAGTAACTGGCATGGCGTTGTCATTTGTTAATTGCACTTCTCAGGGGATCCAAGGACACATTTAGTTTGGCCAAGTTTTGTGTTCCTCAAGACTGCCAAGTTCTCCGCACCGTACAACCTCTGTGACTTGTAATGTTTGCATGAAATATCTTATCTGTTCCAGCTAAATCAATCTGGTGATTAGTAAGCCATTGAGGAAACACTGCATACATTACTACAAAAAGCAAACTTGTGTGCAGAAGGAAGTAGAGCACATGAAATGTGACCCTGGACAACAAAACCAGTCTTATGGGTCAATTTTTCGAAATTGAGATTTTTACATATTCTGAAAGCTGAATAAATAAACCTTCTATAGATATATGAGTTGTTAGAATAGGACAATATCTGGCTGAGATACAACCGTTTAAAACTCTGGTATCTGAGAGTGCAAAAAAATCAAAATATTGAGAAAATTGCCTTTGAAGTTGTTAATCAGGGGCACTGTGGCAGGCCATCCACTCACAAAAATAAAGTTTTTATACATTTAAGGTAGGAAATTTACAAAATATCTTCATGGAACATGATCTTTACTTAATATCCTAATGATTTTTGGCATAAAAGAAAAATCGATAATTTTGACCCACACAATGTATTTTTGCCTTTTACTAAAAATGTTCCCGTGCTACTTAAGACTGGTTTTGTGATCCAGGGTCACAAATGATACCATGGTTCCCAAGACAACCTACCTTTACGTTGATCGACTTTTTGAGCTAATAGACACCCGAGCGGATGAAGACAGAAAATGAGTATAGTTTGCAACTAAACTCACATACAAATGAGAAATTGGGTATCAACGTAAGCGAACTTGCATTTTTTATGCCAGCACCTAATAACATCTGTCAGATTCTGTCAGTTCAGAAAATATCCAATTGAGGTTTAAGAAAGCTCTTAAACCTGTTTTGTCGGTGCCTTTTGGTCCATTTACTAATCTGAGGCGGGTCAAAGGTCAACCGGCTCGTTCTTCCAGCACCAGAAAAAGGGCATCTGTCAGCAACCCTAGCTCAACACGCTCTCATAACTCAAGGACAACTGCCACAAGCGGAAGGTTAGTTCCACATGAACAGCCCAACATTCCAGGGGTGTCGCTCCATAACGAAGAGTCAGCTGCTCGGCCAGGGTGACCTCCAAGCGCCTCTTACATCTGAGCGCCGCCCACTTCCTGAGTCACATGCGGCAGTTCTGTTTCTGTGGTGGCAGGAATCGAGATCTCTGCGTGGAACAACCCTTTGCTTAGAAGTGGCTCTTGCGTTTCTCCTCAGGGAAAAGTCCTGAGAAAGACACACGTTTAGGTCAATGGAGGAGCAGCCCACAGATCAATGGCTGTGCTTGGTCATGTGGGGAGGGGAGGCCCGGTGGAGGTGATAAGCTTCCATCTAATTACACACCAAGGCCGTTTCAAGGCCGTTCAGTCTGCGTGAATCAGGTGGTTTTCAGAATGTGACAGTAAGATGTCATGGGGGGCTGCTTGGGGGGGGGGTTGGGGGTGCTATGCAGCTGTTAAAGGGATAGTTCACCCAAAGTACAAATCTATCATTCTCTCTTGTCATTCAAAACCTGTATATGACTCTTATGAACACAAAAGATGTTTTGAGAAACGATGCTTTGTGTCCATATGGAAGTCAATGGGGGCCAACGTTGAATGGTTACCAGTTTTCCTCAAAATCTCTTCGTTCTGCAGAAGAAAGATTTGAGGTATTTTTTACTCATTATCACAGCTGCAATTTTCCTATCAACCACGTGACCATAGATGCAAACTTTTCTGGATATTTGGACAGTTGGGGAGGTGGAATTCACAACAAGAGCGTAGCGTTATCATCCAAAGCCACGCCTTCCCTTGAACTCCCCACCACCACTCTCACATGTTATCATAATGGCGTGCAAAGGTTAAATCCAACGCTGTTTGTTTAAAATATAAACATGGATGATGTGGAAAACAGACCTCGTATGATCTTTATCCCTGTGCAGGTGTAACAACCCGTGCTGGTGTTAGCAGCTGTGCTTGTGTTGGGTTGATATACAGTCTTTAAAGGGCTCTCATCCTGGTGTGAGGATACAGAGGGCGACTCGACGGTGACGCTCGGGTTCAAATGCTGATCGACACTATGATATGATCCGTTCAGCTCACGTGGTGCATGCCGGAGGTTTATTTATTGAGTCAATCACTTTCTCTATATGAGGCGAGCCTGGCGGTTAACTGTTGAATGGTTACCTCTGTTTCTCTGTGAACCGAGAAGAACAGACAACCAAGAGAGATCATGGAAAACACATGGAGCTGTACACACATGCACGCAGCAGGTGTAAGCGACAGACGCTGCTCCGTTAGATTAGCTGGTGAAGCAGCACACCGCCGGTAATGCGAGCAGCTCGATGCATTAATGTAACTCATGCATCTCTCTGAAGTCAGGCCAGGCGGGGACGGTCACATGCATGCGAAAGGCGGAAAACACAGAGTGCATTTAACACAACCAGAACAGAGCGAGACGGGCAGCTAGCGCATCTCCCGCTTCAGGTTCTGTTTAAAGTTTAAACACATCCAAGTGCATGAAGTTCGGCTCCAGTCTGGCTGGTATTAAACAGGCGGGTTTGGGGGATGTCAGCGGGGACGTGCATGCGTGTCTATTGTCATGTCATGTGATCTGATCTGGAAATAGCCGCCTGTCACAAAGGAGGAATGGATCCCTGTGCCCGCTCTGGTATGACGGAAATACAACTCCTAAAGGTGAACCTCAGCCCCCTTTCCGCAGCTCTCCAAATAATCCGCTTATTTCACTGTACCGCAAACAGAGAGAGAGAAAGAGCAGTGGGCGAGCGAGTGACATTTGGGGAGGAGATTCAGTGAGAGAGTGATATGGTTTGGCTTTGGTTTCAGTGGATGAGATTCAGGCCTTAAATGATTCAGGAGGGCTCTGATGTATCAGACAGGGGAACGCAGTGCTGCTCGGCTGGATGAATGTTTACTGTGCACACACATGTGCGTATGTTTGAGGTGCTGAGAGCATACACAGAAGAACGAAAAGGAAAGGAATACATCAAACCAACACTGGCTCGCACACACAGCATGAGTGCCTTTGCTCAATGAACATTTTAAATGTGACTCATAACATGTGACCCTCCTAACTGACCCTATGTAGGCACGTTCATTATTACAGTATCAACAAATATAATATTTTATTGTTTTTTTAAATTAGAAGAATTTCGTACTTCTGTTTTCAATCTATGCATGAACATTTGTTTGCTTATTTTCCCTCCAAGGCCCCATTGAGGTTAAAACCATTTCCTCCAGGAAGTCCTAAAGCATCCAATCCAGTATATCCAAAAACTATATTACCTATGTGCAGTGTGGGGTAACTAGTTACCCTTGAAAAAGTAAAGTAAGGGATTACTGTAATATCTTCTGTAATTTAATTACAGTTACTTCTGATGTAATTAAACTAAATACATTGTGTAACATACAGTATGTGTCTACAATAGTGGAATTGACATCAAAATTCAAAGTCTAACTTTAAAATCTGTGCTTTAATGTATAATTTTCACATTTGTCATACTTTTGTCGGTTAATAATACTACTTTATGTAGTATATTATATTAAAAGAGTCGTCTGTCCTTGAATCACCTAACTAATCAAGGTTGATATAGAAAGTAATTAGTAATAAGTAACTAAATACTTTTTGGAGAGAGTAATTTGTACAGCAATCTAATTACACTATTGAATATGTAATTAGTAACTAGTATTTAATTACTTTTTCAGAGTAACTTGCCCAACACTGCCTATGAACCATATATTAAAAATAATTAACATTTTATTTTCAGTGGTCTCTGTTTAAAGCAAGTGTCAAATCTGAGACCCAATGTACATTAATATATCGTCATCAATTTTAAATAGTAAAAACACAATTCTATATAATTCTTCATATAGTCCAATGTATAAATTATTTCATAAACCAACCATGTAATTAATCGGTGTTCAATTTCATAGAAGTCTAAAAAATTCTTAAATTAAACGAAAGAAGGTCATTTTGCTTTACAAGTAAATTAATCTTTATTAAAGAATTTTTCCAGAATATTACTGTTTTATTTTACAGAATTTTCATGTATCTTTGAAAATACGTTAAGAATGTCAAATGAGAGAAATAGACATGTCATTTTACTTTACAAAAAGTGTTACTTTACATTAAATTCTGCCGCCCCAACTGTCCGAAAATGCACTTTTTCTGGGGATTTTTTTACAGTCATATTGACTGAGCAAGGCCATGGCAAACATTGAAATCCTAGTGAAACGAATCATTGAAATCAAACTTCGATGCTCAATATCTCATCATTAGATGACAACACTCTGGATTTCACAGAAAGGACAAAAAAATCACATTGGAGGGCAGCCTTCAGAATTTAAATGATCATATTCAGTGTGATTTTTGCGTCAACGCTTTAAAACAACAAATTTGTGTCACGTGCAGAAGAAAAATTGATTTGGTAATATTGCTATTGAGACCATATATGAAAAACCATCTACTTGTGGCTCACTGCTGCAAGACAGAATTTCAAAGGCAGTTCCTTGTTAACACTCCTCCAAGATTTCAACCTGCTGGATTTAATACATAGACTAGACAGCCAAACAGCAGGAGTGATGATGAGCCAGACATGGAGTGGGTGAAAGATATATTTTAGAAGACTGTAACAGAGAGAGAGAGAGAGAGAGAGAGAGAGAGAGAGAGAGAGAGAGAGAGAGAGAGAGAGAGAGAGAGAGAGAGAGAGAACCTCCATGTGTTCCACTGATCTACATGGAGAGAAAGAGAAGGCAGGAGAGAGGGAAAGTGCATTAGCTCTCTGCTTTTCCAGCTTGCTCAGCACGGTGCACAGTGTAGCCCAGGCAACAACAGTCACCTAACACCTGGCTGTAGGCTTCTCGTGGAGAGAGAGAGAGAGAGAGAGAGAGAGAGAGAGAGAGAGAGAGCACCTCCATGTTTTCCTCTGCTCTCCCTGTGGAACAGTTGCAGTCAGAACACAGTGTCCCTGCATTAGCTCTCTGCTTTTCCAGCTTGCTCAGCACGGTGCACAGTGTAGCCCAGGCAACAACAGTCACCTAACACCTGGCTGTAGGCTTCTCGTGAGATACGGTGCACGGCACACACCTGTGAATCAGGAGGGAACGCTTACCGGATGGCCATTTTGTTGGCTTGAGCAGTTAGACATACACTAACTTTACCAGAAGCCTGATTTAAAGTTCAACCATGTCGCAAGAATCACTGAAGCAATGGAATGAACTTTAAAGGTCCAGTGTGTCATTTTTGGAGGATCTGTTGACAGAAATGTGATATTATATACATAACTATTTCTTCAGAGGTTTATAAAGACCTTACATAATGAAGCATTATGTTTTTATTATCTTAAGGCTTGTACACACAGGGAGAGTAATCGCGCGCTCATCGCCAGCGTTTTTTGAGACGTTTTTCGACGTTCATACCCGAGCGATTTTCACTGGCGATGAGCCGACTGAAAGTGCAAATTCACTCCCTGACATTGCTGGCACTTAATGAAAAACAGAAATACCCTGGTACATAAGGTGGCGTTGCACAACTTTATGCTTCTGACACTCACCTGTCACACAGAAGAATTCATCTTGCTTACTTTCTCTTCGTCGTTGGTATCAATGGCCGTTTCTCAATTCCAAGAACGCAAAGAATGGACTTGTGTTCTTGTGGAGACTGGCCTTGCGAGGCAGCCTCGGAAGAACGAACTTGGAAGGACGCCCTGCAGTGACTTCTGGGACTTCAAGAGGATTCCGTAGGCACGCAAGGCTGCATACAATGCATCCTTGATATTGAGAACACATCCGGGTACTTTCATGTGTTCTCTATTCTTGTGTTCTTCAGTATTGGAACCTGACTTTGACGGTAATTGATGACGTAGAGCGAGAACACGAGGACCGCTGAAGAACGCATATTGAGAAACGGCTAATGTGTGCTCGGCAAGACCGTTTCGTGCTTGAGTGCCACCAAGTCGTGTTTTACTGTAACTTCAGTAGCTCCTGACACGTGAATAAATGCACCAATTTCATTGTTCGGCCAGTTTTTAACGTGGCGCGCAAACCCCAAAAAACGAGGCCGAGGCATTTTTTTTAAATGACGTTTTTACGTCTGCCGTTTTGCGCGACTTTGTGGATATTCATATTGGTGCTCTTTGTTTAGTCACGAGGCGTTAAACGTCGGCAATAAATTCGCACGATTAAGCCTTTAGAATGAGCTATTTCTATCTACATTCGCCACGGGTCCCCTTACATGGAATTCGTCATGTTGTTTCTACAGTAGCCCTAAACAGACAAACTTCTCTACAGAGCGCATTTCATAAATACGTTATCTCATTCGGCAAAGAAGCGAAAATGTGACCACATCTTAGTTCTGTGTCAGCTGCCGCAGTGCTTCAAAAGGGAGGAGTGGGGGGAACCGTTGGTTGCAATTTGCAACCTCACCACTAGATGCCGCTAAATTTCATACGATGGACCTTTAAGTGCTGGATGGCACATATAGTCACGTACAATTATAGCCTGTATGGACTACATCATTTCCTGATAGAAATGTGAATATAAGCGCAAAGATGTGACAAATCCGGGAACAAACTGTGAAGCTATACAACACGTACACACATTGCAGCATATATACGGCATACAGACAATACGTTGCTTTCTCCTAACTGACACAATGACTCATTTCCAAATCCTACAAAACTGGAAAATCAAGGAAAACGTGGTATGCAGCAGTGTGTAGAAAGAATACTAATAAAGGAGTGACAAATCTTTCACATACGTGAATGTGTGTTTTTGTGGCGTGTGGGTGGTACGGCTACACTGACTCACTATAGCACAAGGAGACCAAGATCAGCCAAACCGCTGATGACTAATACAAAGAGAAGCTTGGGGCCTTTTTTAAACCAAAATATAAAATGCAATAGGCTTTAAAAAATACATGTACCCCAAACTCAACACTACTTGATTTACCTCAACTGTACTGCATTTCTCATAAGAACATGATGATGTATTATTGAGTAGCACAGTTCCGGCCCCGCACGTAGAGGTCACCACATCAATGCAGTCAGCTGAAATAGCCAGCAGGAGGAGTGTACAAACATTCACATGTGCATGTTCAACCTGCTAAACAGTCAATCAGAATTATAAATCCCTTTACAAATCATGAAAAATTGCCATCTAAATAAATCTAGCATTTCAATAGGATGCATGTTGTGTCTGTGCTGAAGTCCTTTTAAGGAAAGAAAATTGAAATGTAAACAGGAGTAAGACTCATTCATTCAGCATGTGGGTGGGGCAGTCTATTGCTATCAAATCCACAAAGACATCATTGTAGTAAAACGGTTTGGCTGTGTGTTTGTAAGGATTTTTTCAAATGAAGAATTGCCCTAAAGTGGGACACATAAGCTCTAATGTTTATAGGTCCCCCATAAATACATCAATGCCAGTGGAACGATGGGTTACGGTTACACCCAAAGCTGTGGTGTCATGTGATCAATCCTGGGGTTATAAAATGGCATTGGATCTGGATTTAATGATTTGACTGAACATTGCAATATGTCACATAATTAGTCCCACACTAAAAAAACAACAACTAAAAACATCTAAAAATAACTTCAAGTGCCCTAATATGCACTGAGAAAACTTTTTTGTGGGTTGATTTGCTTAATTTTTGCACACCTTTTTTGTAAAGTAAATTTACTTAACTGTTTTTGTGGTTTATTTGCACAGTTTTTTTTAAAGAAAATTCTACTTACTGTTAACACAAAAATGTAAGTTGTTTTTGATTAAAATCCACCTTTATTATTATTACTATTATTATTTAATTGTATCATGGTTGACTCTTGCCTTGATGTATGCCAGTGTGGTTTTAATTTATTTATTTGCCCTCCCAACAGTTATGTGTACAGTAGTGACTAAAAGTGATGTCCAAATGTCTTTGCTATTTTTTCCCATTCGTTATTTAATGTGTGTTGTGCAGTTGTGTTTGAGAAACATTTCTGCAAAACAATACAGCACATGTATTTTGCCAAAACATTTTGTCAAATATTTGTATTAAAAGTGAAATGTTTCGCCAATTTTGTACCATACTCCACATTTTTGGTGGTTCAATCTAACACAGAAGGGGCGTTAAAAGCAAATATTGTATACAAATAAACCCTCCAGACGCCACTGCTGTAAAGTAATGCTGGAGTTTTGAATAAGAGCACAGAATTAAAGATTCTAGTTTTGAACTAAATAAGTTTGGTTTTTGAAACCAAACATGAAAAAATAACACAGCTAGAGAAAACCTTCATGTTTCTCTGACAACCTCTGACAATCGGTTTCACCTGCATACAGTACACTCCAACAGATTAAACCGGCCGAGTAAATGAACATATTCCCGTGCCAATGGCAAACTTTCATCGCATGTGATTATAATATCCAGAGGTCAGTCTTATCTGGCAGATAATCATTTACAGATTCTGCTGGCAGCTACAGAGTTCACCTTTATCCCGATAACAGCGTTCACTGTTGTTAATAGTTCGCTTTGAATTAACCCCGTATAGTGTGCCGGTTGACTTTAGCATGAAGGGCAAAGAGATGACAAACAGGTCGTGCAGGACAGAGACACCTACACATTAACTGGCCCTTCTAGGAATTACGGGCGACCAAGCTAATGGTTTCTCGCTGGAGACTGTGCTGTCATAACAACGATACGAGCCACATGAGAGAAAATGAGAATCATCCTTGCTTTCTCCTTGCACATACAGTGGCACATGACGTGAGACGCTGTGTGATGTCACGGCGGGATATGCTCTGTGGGATTACAGCGTATATCAGATGGGAGGATGAATTAGGCGGAATAAACATCTGCCTGCTCGCTGATGAGATTAGAGGATGGAGGGAGGTTTGGAAATATGGAGATATCTTGTATCTTTAAAGATGTTGGATATTCCTCCTGAATAACAAGCCATCGACTCAAAGCAAACCGAAGAAAAATCTATTTGATCACAGCTCCGAATTTTAATCCGACCGTGACATCTGCGCATTTCACAGATCTGCACACTCAGCCAAGCATTCGATTAGAACCGCAGGACAGCGGTGGATTCAGATAACTGCTGTGCCTCGTTTTCCCTTGCTGTGACCTGTGATGATGGAGGTGGGAAGCAAGGGAAGGCAGTCCTGTCCTGTCCTGTCCTGCCTGCGCTGAGCTGTGGATCGTGGGACCGCTGAAGTGGGCATCCATTATTCAGCTCCTGGGGATGGGCAGCTCCATCTCCTGGGATTAAGAGCTCAGGTCTGATGAGCACATCACGCTCTCCACAACACAACACAACACAACACAACACAACACTCTGGGGGGGACAGAAAACACATCTCTTCCTCACGAGTGCGTCGCTGCTGAAACTGGAGCGGATGGCTGAAGCTGAGCATCTAAACATTGGTCACGTCTTTAGGTCTGCTCTTTATCCCATACATGATTTATGACACAAACAAGACCAGAAACATAATGTTCACGAGCACACAGACCCAAATGCTTGGTCAATACATTTCAAGCACCCGGTCTTATTCAGTGTTGATGTGTTCCTACATTGGCGTGGAATTTACCAGTGTCAGGGGGTTTTGGACATTTAAATGTGTGCCGATGTTATTATTCAGGTAGCCAGGTATTAATATGTTAACAGTTTAACCTACTTTAACGTTTAAAGTTAAGAAAAAAACAAAATGACAAAAAAATAGTTTTCAATTAAAACTATTTTAATATAAAAAATGCACTTCGTTTACAAAGGTCTGTCATTACAATAGCTGGATAAAAGTGTCAAAGTGTCAAATGCATAAATGTATATGTAAATGGACTGTTTCAGCGGCAACAACATAAACAAACATTATGTGGCCCAAACTTAACTTCCGGTAGACCTTCGCAGTAACTGTTGAGTTATTTAATACAATTAATATACAAGAAAATATTAATATTAATATGAATTAAATATAAAATTAATTGTTATATTATAACCAAACACAGACCGGAAGTTGCGCCCAATGAAATCATCTATAGAATGAATACTAGTATTGTGTAACAAATTACAAAATAAAAGTCTGGTTCTGAGCAGAAATTATTCCTTACATTTGGCAACTTCTGCTCAGTAAGGAGAAATTCAGTTTTGACCGTCACGCTACCTCCAGGAAATGTTTTTGGAACTCAGCACAAATACATTTATTGCATCAGCATATCAACATCCACCTCACCTTAAATTTAGATTTTATGTGAGAAATCCATTGAGTTCTGTCACATTATCAAACAATTCACAACAGATAATGTTTCACGATCAATAGTGAAAGCATTAATACAAATGCCAAAGCATATTGTGGAAACTATCAGAAACAAAGTTTGGTGAGAACTGCCATCTGTTACATTAAGGCCCAAACTACAGGAGTTCAAGAAATGTAATCTATTCATGGCCGCTTCACATCACTCATCACATAAGCAGATGTGAAGTGGGCTTTCAGACGCCCCACACAGCAGTCCATGTTAAATGAAGCTTATGTTAAATTTAGACAGTACGTCATTGCTGCTTCACAAATAGCCATTGTTTAAAATGCACAATAGCTGTATATCTTTGGCCATGTCGTACGGGCACGTTGCTTAATGTATAATATATTATGTAAATTGCCATGTGACCCTGTTTATTTTGCATATTAAATGGTGTACGGTTTCTGAAATATGGTTATTTTGCAGTCTTACACCCATATCTGCAAAATGACCATTATAGTACAATTCAGAATAGTACAGATTTGTATACAATCAGAGTTTAATTTAGTTGAATTAGTGTAAAAAACAGTGTAAAAAATAATAAACATAGTAAAGTGTCAACATACATGGGAATTTATGGGCAATAATGTATATTTATAGCTATAAACATTAGTGCAGGTAAATTGTTTATTGCAATTTGCAACTAAGTTCTCCCAAATTTCCATGAATGGGCTAAAATATTGTGTGCCATCAAAAAAGATGTAGCAAATCTAATATTTCATCATCTTTTTTCTTCAGTTCGTCAATGATTCACTGGCAGGGTTAGAGCTGAGGGTGGAAAAATCTCATCCAGGAATTTGTCAGACACGACTGCTGTCGTCCATGATAATCAAATTACGCCTAAAACTCTTATTGGACGCTTCACCTCTGACAAAGCAGACCTGGTCAGCTGCATGCATCCGCAGCCCAGCGCAGATCAAAAGTGAGGGAGGATAAAGCGAGTTACCTTGCCGGCCATAATCTGGGGCAAATCCCAGCAGGCCAGCGTGGCACAAAGGTCAGGCCGCTGTGGGCACTGCAATGACCCCGTCTCCGTTTATGAAAACTATTCAGAACGTCCTCACAGCGACGTGCCCCTTGTGCCTCTGTTTCTATATCGACAGCAATAACAATAAACCGAAGCCGAGTGTCGCTTGATGTCATTTCACGCTGATAAAATGACTTTTCTGAAGTTGCCAGGCAGCGGTGATACTGTGTTTCCGGAAAGGGAATAATTTCAAAGTTCTGCTCACGGATATTAAGTCAGATTTTTCATTTCTTTGCCTCTTGCTTTTTCCTGTTTAATATCGGGGAGCCGTTGAGAAAATGACTGCTTAATTTAAATCTCCATTTGCCACAGGCTGAAAGTGGAGGACATCCTAACCTTCACATATGACGCGCTTGCCTCAGCAAGTGTGCCGAGCCTTTCATTAAAGCCGCTACCGGCGCTACGGAAAAGCATTTGCAGCTTGTTGTGATTCGCAGGCAGATTAATACAGATGAGACGCATAAAAAGAAGGATATTTATTTGTTTTGGTGCAATGGCAGCCGCAATACTATGTAACTCCCCCTAGTGGTCGGATTTATAGGCCGTAACCACAGCTCCAGGCGGCAATAACAGCCCATCATTCATGTGATCCGGCATGAAAACGTCTCCTAAGGGAATTCTAGCTATAGCTCTGAGGCCAAGCGGTTATTACACAGACGGGACATTTTATTGGATTTATAGTAATGCACAATTGAAGATATATGTTGTTGAGATATGAAGAAAATTAAAAGAGTTGCGAGATAAAACGAGCAAACGGACTTTAAATGTTTTACAATGGGAGATAATCTTACTCCTAGGTAAACATTGGCGAGTTTGGTTTGTTTTATGTTTAACACTGCTTCAGTGTTTTTATTTCCATTTAACCATTGCTTATTTACAGTAAACACAAGGTGACTGTTTACATGTATATCGCATTACAATAAGGGCAAAACAATAACTCATGTGTCTGCAAGACGTTTTCCATTCGTGCAAAGGGGCTTGTTTCACAAAACGGCAGAATTAAATCCCTTCATCCAATGTAAAGATTCCACTGCAAGTCTAAACGGGTGTTTCCAGAGTGTCGAGCCGAAGGTGACCGCCGCTTCTCAATCTTGCACATACACAGAGGACTGGAAGCTGTTTCTAAGCCTCGTTCTGGGCTTCGGTTATCGCATGCTGCCCCACGAGGAGCCCTAATCTCTTCGGGCTTCATTGGGCTCTGCCCTGTGACCAAAGACATTTTTATCACGCTAGCATTCCCGGACTGTCAGCGTTATTGCGCAGTTGACCTTGAGCTCCAAAGCAACCTTGTAAGTCAGGAGGGCAGCTGGCACAGCGAGTGTGAAAAAGCCAGTTTAATGAGCTGGATACTGTATGAGATCCAGGACCACAGACGACTTAATGGTTTAGCAAATTCGCAAAATGAGGACGCTGCTCTCGGAATGAAGAATAATTAATGGTGCTTGCTCAAGCAAGCGGCACTATTACTATCGCTCATACTATTACCATAGGGTAAGGAAGTTTAACTTCGGCACGTAACTCACTCCACGCTGCTATGCGTACCGATGAGTGGAAAAAATGCTTATATTGAAGGAGGAACCCAAGCGATATCTAGAGACCAGAACGTCCCGTGGGGGGGGGGGGGGGGGGGGGGGGGGCTTTTGACATGGGGCTGAGGACATCCACCCCAACAGCTGCACATCAATACATACACTCACTCTTAGAATTAAAGAAATGTCATCGTTTACTCACCCTTGTCTCATTCAAACCCTGTTTGACTTTCTTCTGCAGAACATTAAAGGAGGTATTTTGAAAAATGTTGACTTCCATTGCTTGAACACCTTGAAGACCTTCTCAACATTTCTCAAAAATCTTCTTTTGTGTTGCACAGATGAAAGAGTCACATACAGATTTTGAATGAAATAATGTAATTATTGGATAAACTGTCCATTTAAAGCATTGGGATTTTGAGATTTCCCTGAATAACCACTCCGATTTTCTTCTGAAAAGAAGTAAAAAACAAGTGTTTTTCCCAAGAATACGAAATAGAATCTCGGTAGACAGGTTTACTTATGCTTTCTAGAGTATTGTTTAATGAAACCTGTGTTTGTAGTGCGCTCCATGGAGTTTCCATGGTAGATGGTTATGTGTTTAGACTCTGTTCTCTGTTAATCTCCTCTAAACATTCCCAAAGTTCCTCCAAGCAAGTTCTCAAAACACTACCCCGTGTCTATCTAAACAAAACACGGAGTCCACCAACAACAGCTGAACTCAAATGATGCGTCTATGTTCTCTGCAGACCCATTAAGGTGAGGATAAGAAACATGACAAACGAACAAGGAGGGGATGGATTTGGATGACAGGAGTCCCTTTCCGACTCTTCCGTGTCTTGCCTATAGATATATTCTGGGCTGCCTGCCTTCGGGAAGGTGAACAGCAGGACTATTTTCCTCACACTTGTATGCCAAGATTGCGCGTGTCGGTTTTCAAAGAATGATGGGTGCTGGAGTCTACACTGCCAGCAATAACAGCCGTCAGCCAGTGCTGAGAGGAGACAACAAGAACAAGCATCATACGAACCGCAACCGTAGGAAGATGCACGGTGTAAACCCCCTTTAAATTCATGTATTCATTTAATGAGGTTTATGCTCAGAGTTACTCTGACTAGTTATAGTGAACCAAAGATAATAGATGTGAACATAAAATGTTGGCCTGCAAGCCTCCCAAAACCCAACCAAGTGAATACAAGAGCATTTTCTCCTCAGAGGAGCAACGACCTGCGTACCTTTTAGAGTGATCGAAGAAAGGACAGACTGTCATCTGTACATGACAACAGGAAGATTGGACGTAATGGGTTGGGAATGGACTGTGAAAGGTCAACAAATATTACTTCTGTGGGTGAGCGGATGGGTCACTTCATTCCCATCGTCATTAAGGTCTCCATTTGTGGCTCAAACTTTCTTTATGGCTATAATCTGCCTCGTGTGTTATCAAACAGATAGGACAGGGTCTGTATCCAAACTGCATTATCACGCGGCACAGATAGCGCTGGGGAAGCTGAGTGGCTCCTGTTGAGCCTCGCCAAGTGTTCGCAAAGCAATGCCTGAGAGTCCAAAAATATGACATTATATAACATTGTGAAGATGAGTGCAATCAGAAAACAACATTGTATGGGATCTAACGATTACTGTGCATACTGCTTTTATATTGTTTGGTTTGGTTTCTCTAAACCAACGAGAATAAGATGGCAACTTGACATAAAACAACAAATCACATTGAAAAATCTGGAAAGTATTAAAACAGAAGTTTTAAAAATTGAATTTAAGCTTCTGCAGTGATTAAGATAAGCAAATACTGTTTGTGAAATTAACCACGTTAACCTTTGTAGAAAAGGGTTAGCTTTTATGCTAAGACACGGTAAGCGGTTCTTTCCAGATTTTTTTTATTTTTCTTGATAGCAATCATGGTCTAAATACCTTCTTTGGAAAATACAGAAGCATAAAATGTCCGCCCATCACCACGTGTTCATGTGTTTTGGCTTTAGAGAGCGCTCTGAGGAGAAGGTGGGATCTTACGTTCAATGCTAGCTTGCTATATTGTTAGCCTCTCCAAAACTACCTACTCTTTCTTTAACTTGCCATTTAATAAAATTGAGATAAAAACTAGCAAATACGAGGGCTAAAATATGGCAGCTTATTGACTCTTGTGTCTCATGACTAGTTGTCATATGCGTGTTTTGAAGTTAGCATTTTGCTACAGAACACATTTATTAACATTTGGATATTGATCATTTAGATTACATTAATAATAGATGGGTGTGCTTTACCATTTTGAGTACCATTTAGATGATAAAACATTTTTTTTTATTTGTGTTCAACCAAAGAAAGTCTCATCTGGCATGCCATCTGGTGAGTAAAATAAGTCATTTTCTTTTTTGGGTGAACTACTTTCAACTTTGGGTGAACTTTATTTCAACATACTGTTGTGCTGAGAATATAAATTGTAATATTGTATGGTAATATTTTATACCACTTTGGTAAACGTAAAACGCTGGTCCAAAAGAACTTCCAGCTTCAGTTTTTCAACACTACAGAAACCTTTGAACAAAATTCAACCAACCGAATATTTATAACCAAATCAAAATGTTTATTATTATTATTATATATGTAAGAAAAAATGAAACCAATGAAATTGAAAATCTATGGTGTCGGGCATAGCACATTTGAACTTTACATGAATGGTCCGTAAGCAACAGGTTGTAAGTTGAGCATCTAGCGTGAGCTATAAAGAGTCTTATCAAATTTCCATCCACTACATACGCTTTTAACTAGAGCCCTAACGAACATGACCCCTAAACATAACATAGAAACATGTTCCATCCCTCCACACCACCCACTGCTCTATAGCTAAAAATCGCGCCTCCCGATAGTGCTTGACATCATTGATATTAAGGGCCAGCACTGTGTACAAGCGCTTGAAAGAGAAGCGTGAGGTGGAGGAAAACAGCAACCTATAGAGTATGAATGAGAGGGGAGAGTGAGTTTCCATACGTTTCAAAACACAAAGGCTGCACACGGTGTGGAAGCACGCTGCAAAATGAAACCGTGAGTTGCCCACCGTGCCAAAATCACACAGTGTAAAGTGTAGCACTCAATGTGATCGCCCAAACAAACGGCACTGGGATGCTAGTTTTCACAGTGAGGGATAAGAAGTGTGCTCTGATATGCCATCCTGTTGAGAAAGACCACTCGGCATGCCAAGCCGTAAAACCCACAGTCACGCTATAGTGCCCACTGTGGATGGAAGTCCTAACATTCAGAATCCTCGCTGTGAACTCGCCGCTCTGATTTATTGACCCTGTTCTCGCTTGCTTGTGCTAGACTGGCTCAAAAGTCACTTGGTCCTACACTGAAAGGCCAACAGGATTTATGGAAGTCAAAGTTCAGCGTTCCAATGTTCATGTAGGTCAACATGTAAACAATCAATCAGAGTATTTCTTCCAGAAAGTCTATTTGCCAATATAGTGTGTATATATGCCAATGCATACATTATGTACGCATGCTTGTGAATGTGATTGTTTTACAACACAACAAAGTTTACAATTCAGCTCTGTGTAAAAACGCCAAGACTTCACTTCATGTAAATACTCCTCTATAAATACCCACTGATGTCCGATTGGCATGACCGCCTGGGCAAGAAACCTCTGAACTTAAGTTTTAGAGTTCAGTCCTATAAACAGCTCTGTGATCTGTTGAGTTTACATTCTGTCAAACACATGCAGATACGCTCAGGTCATTGAAGAAGGCATCTGAGGAGTAGCGCCGTTTCATGAGGAAAGCGGCTCACGTGCATCCTCGCGGCCTCGCCGCATGAGATTTGCTCTCCTAAGCTCGCTGTAATGAAGGGCTTCAGCTGCTCTTGTTTTCTTGCTGAACTGAGATCGACAGTTAAGGTTAGGTTAGGTTGTAGATCGTCTGACAGCGCTAAAACAATCATGGCATCGTTGCCATAAGGCTAAATACAGGCCCGCTGTAAAGCCGGACAAGGCCATGGTGTCTATTTGTGCACGGCGGTCCTTGACAGATCCTGAGGTGAGGTATGCTATGCCATCCACGACCACAGGCTCCTTGGCTGCGAGAGGGTTCAAGACGGTACCAGTAAACATCTTCCTGGCTAGTGAATGTGTTTTTGCATTCCTCAATTAATGAGATCAGCTGCCCTTCAAGAAACAAGCGTGGTTACATCTTATTTTCCAATTAAAATATCTAAAACCGTTTTAAACAATGTTTTAAGAAATCAATGTAGTTGAGAAGCCCAATTTGCATTTGATATCAATTTAAATGTAATTTATTCATTTAAAATCGATCTAACAATTTGATTTTATAGTAAGAATTATGTATCACATAACACGTCGTTTTAATGATTGGGTATATTTTAATAAGAAAAACAATATAAAAATGGGGAATCCCATGCAAAGTTCAACCTTACCATGACCTTACCATGTTTACCAAAGATTTTTATCACACTGATGCAATATTTGGTGGTTTGATTACTCACGCAATGTCTTTCTTATTTTAAAATGTCTTATTTTTCTTTAAAGCATGATTTTCCACAGTCAGGTAAGTGTCGCCTTTAAAATTGTCACATGCATAACCATCCATATTCCTCTTTTTTGTGCATTGTGCATTTTAATTCACAGAAACTCTGTGACGTAATGTTGTCACATCCGTAACACATCATTTGTTCCTTTTTTTTATGGAAAACGTGTGTACAGACTGATATTTTCTGATGTCTAGACCAATATATTGGTAATAAATACATTCTCTAATAGTTTATATTTCAAATTTTGACTAAAAACGGCATCCAAACTGCAAGAATTGTCCAAAAATTGATTTTCTAAAGCACTGAAACTAAATAGTAGAACGTTTCTTGCAGACTTATAATCCTCTCTTCTCTCTCTCACTCAGAGAAACCGACGTCTCTAAGACATATAGGCACAATGGAGGCGGGGTTCATTTCGTTTCTCTCCCACTAGAAAGACCTCCATAATATGTTTTGTACACACATATAATGACCGTAACATTTCACCGCGGCTCCTTAGCTGACCTCGAGAGCGGGTGCACACGGTTTGCTGTAATGTGAGAGACGGAAGGTGAGGCGCAGAAGCTGCAATTCTCATCCGCTCCAACAGGAGGAGCCGTGGAGGATTCTTGCCGACAAGAAACTATTTTTAGCTCACTGACTGAATAGAGAAATGTATTTATAGAGCTTTGAGTTCTGTCGCAGAGAGGAAGCAGTAGCTGTAGGGGTTCATTGCATCAAAGCTTTGCTGACAACCAGCTCTTTTAACGGAGGGAGGAGCGATTGACAGGCGGCGCTCACGCACGGTGGACCGCAGCATCGCTGCTCTGCCTGCAGCACGGAAAAAACCCGCCATCATCAGCCCTGCCGTGACATTTGCACGTTCTCAGAGGAATAGCTGCAGTTGGGCTAAAAGCAGCCTGAGAAAAAAACCTAATGCATTTCTCCAGAATAACCCTCTGAAATAAACTCAGGCTGGTTCACGTCACGTTTCTACGTTTCTAATCTGCTGGGCATAAATAGAGCGCTCAGAGGTCAGGCGTAAAACTGCCTCCAAAGCTTCCTTCAGCTTTTGATGAATCACAACAGCAGCGACGTTCACATTTTGATGATAACGATTTGATGGGAGGTCGTTTAACATAACATTCAACTCAACAAATTAAGAATGAAACAATTTTATGAAGAATGTGACAAAGAAAAATAAATGGGCTGATATACATAATACAGAAGATGCAGTGCGATATCGGGAGAACAGCAGGCACGTGAGGTGAACCGTTCCCCGCTGGATTCCTGGTAAAGCGATTGTGAGGATCAGATGAATAATACATGACTCTGTTTGGAAGGATTAACAACACTGAATAAGGTAACTGTCTTCACAGATGATACCCTGGCGCCTCTAGTGGACAGCATATGCAACTGCAGGCAAGCTGCAGCATCAGATCTGCCCTCTTCGATCTTTGCATGTGGGTCAAATTCTTCATCATGGAGGTTATATGAGGTCACCAACACAAGAACAATGCAGTAGTCTGAGGTGAATCTACGTGTAGGTAAAGAATAACTTGAATACACTGTAATCGTGTAAAATTAAGTCAATAAACAGCGGCCCCACTTTTTAAAAGAGTATAAATGTCCGAAAACGTGTGCTTCCTTAAAATGAATTCCGCTTGGTTTGATATCTATTGAAATGACATTCATACAGTCACACTGTTTGGGGGCTCTGTACAATCGACACTGAAGATAAAAAGTGTCCAAGATTAAAAGCATAAAATGTGATATACGGGCTTAAATCCAGTGTGAGATCCAAGTTTTAAAGCAAGCAAAGCCCATTTTTTGTAGTTAAGCAGTTAAATACACCCCGAGTTTGACATCCATCTTGTTAACACTAGTCCCAAAGCAGCCGTACTTTCCACATTACAGCCGAGTTGTGGATCCGGGTGCTTTACAGAAATCCATTAAAGCGCATCCGTTAATCACAGGTAACCGCACGTTCCTTCGATGCGATCCATGTGCAATCCACACAACACAGCTTGTCTCTCATTGGCTGAAATGATCTCTTCTGTTAACAGCCCCGGGCAAAGCTAAGATCAAGTATACGGGCGAGCGCTCCACAGTGATGCCCGAGCACCACTCCGGTTCAAACATCAGTGGAATAAAGCACCAAACAGCAGCCGTCCGCCCCCTCACGCATGAAGAGCCCTTCAGTGCTTCTCACAGCCCGTGTTTGTTTGGATGCCGGATAACAGACTCCGTATCAGCAGCCGAGCAGGTTTCATTATGGGTATTTTCCAGTGCTAGCGATATGGGAAAGTGGGCGATGTGATGAGGGAGGGCAGGACGGCGAGGTAGTTGGACGGGACGTAGCCCCTTCGGCCTCGCGCCTCCACCAGACACCACTCCTTGTTTCCACGCTTATCGTGAGGTTCCACCACCCGCACCGGCTCACCCGACTTTAGAGAAAGCTCGTGGCCGCTCCTCGCCGTGAAGTCGTAGCCTGCGTACACCTGCGGGTGCAGAAGAGAGTTTGTGTCTCTGGTTTGTATCATGAAAAAGAGACATTTCTAAACAATACAAAGAACAATGCAAGACACATTGAGCCTTTTTAAACGCACATACAAAAACAAACATCAGAAACTTTATAATCTGTTGTTTTAACTCGTAAAATCATTTTAGATGTAAATGTTAAGTGGTCTTCACTGTTACACAATGTGCTTGAGACATTTTCGAGTGTGAAGTGTGGGCTGTTTCTTTGTTAAAGCTCATTAGGGAAAGAGATCTTATGCTCAATGGGTCTTCAGGTGGGTAAAGTGCTCAGAATTGAATCAGAAAGGATAATCAGAGGCAGTCCTCCACCTTGTGGCTAAAAGCGGTAATGCTTCATAAATCAAGTTTATTAGTGGCACTTGCTAACAGGAATCACCATTACTGGGTTTTAAATAGGGTAAGAGATTTAAACAAGCCATAAGACGAAGTACTAAACATCAGTGTGTAATTGTCCCATCTGTAATACAGCAAACTGCACATCTTGTTGAAGAGAGGTGTGACACAAGCTAAGGAAAAAATCTTTTATAAAAGGAGGGATCTGAAGAAGAGTAGAGTAACATTATATTGTGGCGCAATATATCACACCAACTCTAAAACACATTAACTGTGATTTTACGTACAACATGTTACATTAAAAAAATGGAGTAAATTTTAAAGCTGTGAAATCAATGAAATATCCAGTTTAAAGCGAGTAAATGTAAGTAAAAACAATGAAGTAAATCTGAATAACTCAAATATTTCTATCCAGATTCACCAAAAATATTTAAGTCTATATATTAAAAATATAATTTAATTAAATACTTATTTTTTCATAAAATAAATTTTAAAAAATTAAATTTGAGAGAAATTAACTGTTGGAGTTTTGATCGATTTTTTCATAATTAACTGTTGCATTTTGAATCAAATTTTTCCATATGTCCCACTGAAAAAATCACTTAAATGACTAAAACATTTTATTAAGTTAACATAGCTGTTTATTTTTGTGATATTTACCAAGCCACCAAATTATTTTTAGAGTGTAGCTATGGCGATATGGTTACAATATGATGTCGGTCTCAATCCTATTGGTTGTCAACATGTGACCTGCGTCAACATAATTATTTTTGTTCATTTACTTGCTTAAGAAATTAGTTCTTAAGGTTTACCTTTCTTAATTTTACTTTTATGTTAAAACTTTCAGTTTTATTTTTAAACGACAGACATATTCAATTTGTAATAATTTACATAGAAATAAGGCTTGAATATTGTCAATTTTATAACAAATGTTTTGGAGAAAAAAATCTGATGAATTTCAGTTTGTGTGACCCCAAAACATTTGATTATCATATTGTGAACCAATACTTTTATGCTTACTGTAATGTGTGTTACTATGTGTATAGAGTGTTACTGATATGAGTGTTATATCTATGGAACAGAATATCACACTTCTGACATACACAACCACCTAGCAACAAACTAGAACACCCTAGCAACCAAAGTGCTAAAACGACTCCAAACTAAAAAACACCTTACTCTAATTTGGAAAACACGCCGAGCTGAACCAATTCTAATGCATATAATTAATTTTTAGTGTTAAATGTCAGCTGGTTGAGATTTCTCATTAGCAGAAGACAATTTCTTCACCGTCACATTGATAAACAACCTGTAAATGTTCTTTGGAAAATCACGTTTTATTGATCCCACAATCTAATATTTCAGCTTTCCAAAAAATGATGGCAAACTGATGTGAGGCCTTGACAACCAGATCATGCTGATGAATGAATTAGCGTGTATGTGTGTGTGTGTGTGTGGGCGGTGGTGATGGAGCACGTCAGTTCTTCTGACACCGAGAGACAGTTCATTTCTGTTCCCATTACTGAATTCACAAACGCTAGTGTCTGTGTGTTATTGATGATCATGAGATACTGCAGACCCGAGATCGATCTCAGGGTTCATTCGGTCTGACACACAAATCAGACAGAGTAACTAGGTGGCCCTTATGACCTGTCAGTCAAAGCACAAGTGCTTCTGCCCAAGTGTGTCACTCACCTGAAAACAGGGCGTGGTCGGGGTAATGACGAGCGGCTGCGCTCCGGGTGTGTACGAGTGTCTTCTGGGTCCTGGACCGGTGGGTGTTACGCTCAGATGAGGAGATGGGGGGTCAACAGTCATTTGGTGGTATCGGGTCAGCTTTGAGGCCGGCACATATCCCCTCGGGCCTGTGGAATATAACACAACACAATCAAGTCTACAAATCTACTCCATTAAATGATATTGTTAAGCACCTCTGTGAAAGCAGATTTAATAGGATGTAGTTACCACGATTAACCAGCAGATGGCACTCGCAACCAAATGACTAAACTTTCAACATCAATTACTCTGGAGAAAATGTTATTAAATAAAAAGGAGTGGATTGTTAACTGGGTAAAAAATACAAATCACCAAAAAACATTATCTGAAAGAATCTTTTTTTAAACGAAAGCATAGCCTAATATAACACTGTAAATTAGTTTTAAAAACAGAACAGACCTGAAATACATGAATAACGTAGGATCCGTTTTGTCAACACAATAAAACAATTTCAATAACACTGTTTGTTTGATTAAAGCTGATTCCAGAGCAGTGTTCTTTATTTACAGTGCATTGTGACCTCTTCCAAGATGTTCCATGTGTCAACTTTACCTCCCGCATCAACCAGCCAACGTCTACGGTCTCCACGCGTGTCCATCTGACTGACGACAGCTACCAGCTCTCCCTTGTTGAGGGTCAGGTCCAGATCACGCGTGCCCACCACAGGGCCTGTCAGCTGGTAGATCTTCCCTGAGCCGTGCTTGAGGGTCAGAGCTGTCAAACGCCTTTCAGAAACAGGACTGAGTGCCTGGGATGTCACAGATATGATACAGAGAAAGCTTTTCAATTCAGGACCTCCTCAGCCACATACAGCAGCATGAATTACATTTGGAAAGAGTGCATGTATCATTTGCGGTTCATTTTTAAGGTTTATTTGAAGTTTAGTGTAGAAAATGCAATTGAATGAGGAGTCAGGAAAGGTCTTCAAGCTGGAACTCAAACTTAAAAGGGATAGTTCACCCGCAAATGAAAATGATGTCATGATTTACTCAACCTCAAGTTGTTTCAAACCCGTTTACATTTCTTTGTTCTGCTGAACGCAAAAGAAGACATTTTGAAGAATGTGCGAAACCAAACAGTTCTGGGGCACCATTGACTACCATAGTTTCTTTTCCTACAATGGTAGTCAATAGTGACCCACAACTGCTTGGTTATAAACATTCTTTTAAATATCTTTCTTTGTAAAGTTCTGAAACAACTTTAGGATGAGTAAATCTAGGAACAAAGACACAAAACGTCAGCTGAAAAGGTAAAATCCTTTATATAGAAAAACTAATGAGGGCTTTAAGTGCTGGAATGTTTTGCCTCATAAACGTTCATTGCAAGCCATTGCCAAGCTTTACCAGCTGAGCTACATAAAATATTACTGCTATGATTTTGGTTTGTTGTTATAAACTGGTGGATGAGTCCACATGATTGTCGGTCATAATCAACAGCATCTGTGGCACACTGTCGAATACGACAAACATTTTTTGACTTGAATTGAACCCAACAAAAAAAAGTCCCGGAACTGAATGAGGTCCATAAAAAAACAGCAGTCAGTCACGTTGCTGGATCGCTTTGATCTGAGGAACCGAGACAGGAACATGAGAAGTACTCCAAAGATTTACATTCGTGATCTACATCCTGATCCCTGTCAGCAAACGCTCGGCTCTTCTGAAGATTACAGACTCTCTCGGTTTGATCATCCGGCCTTCTTTCTAAACTCATCACATCTGATGGCTTTATAATGGCAGACATGGTATCGATTAAAATCCGCTGCCAAGATGCCCATCAGACTCTTCTTATTATTAATGACACGTGTTGCGCCATCAGATGTAACGATGACCTACGACATCACAAATTGTGACAATGACTACAGAACACCAACACAGCTCTGAAATATGAAATATGACATTGGTGCCGCCTCTACTTGTGCCATCAACAGAAGTGATTATAGTATTCATGCAACATGACATCAAAATTGATAAATAATAAATGTGTCTGGTCTTCATTTGCTCAGTGTGTCAGTGCACGTTACTCAAAAGAAAATGCTTGTCATAACCATTCATCAAAATGTAATAACTTTCTCAGTCTCATGAACAACTTTTCAGGAAAAGAGCTTGGAATGCCTTCCATTTAAAAGGCATCCCAGGATGAGTTGAACGAAAGCCAGAATCACGGCGTACAGCTGGAATTGAGGCAAACGGTGGCCGAAAGCTAAAAAATATGATTTAACATCTATGTGAAAATAATAAAAACCAATAAGCGTGTCAAACATTTGGTAGCGATTTTATTAAACCTTACTGACTAAAGAACAGATGTTTATGACCACGCATAAAACATTTACCCCGTGATATAATATATTACGCCGTTTAAAACGAATAGATGCAAAACACGAGGGCCAAATTATATCAAAGTGAATGAATGGTTGCATTTAGCTCTGGATTTATTCCATCACCGTCCACAGGCACCAACAGGCGTGGGGACGAACACGTCTCCACCCGGCAACAGACAATGGTGCGTCTCTGTGTTGGAACTGACCTGCACAATGGGAGCATTGAGCTCCTCCTGAAAACTCTGACACAGATTCTCCATCCTTCTGGAACCCTCCAGCACCGAGATCTCTGCCCACTTCCAAAACTCTCCAGCCTCCAAATAACTGTGTGGGAGCTGCCGGAAGACAATGAAGGATTCATGAACACTGCCAGCCAGCGAAAAGCTACATTTAATAACACTTTTCCAACCTCACGCTGTCTGTCATTTACAGCCACATGGCTGCAAGGAATGTTCAAATGCCACCTGATTTCCAAAGATATTTAAGTGTAACTAATATCATGAGGATCGGAAGAGTGAAAGGCATGACTGACGTGAGTAGTCAATGTTAAAAATGATAGCATCTGACTGGTGTGGCACCTAGACATCAAGGCGGATGTACTTTATGAGGAATTTGGAAGTTGAGTAAAAAAGTGTTAAGTGTCAAAATGTGTGTTTGTTTCTTGTACCACCATGGCAACTTCTATTGCTCACACTGTACCTGATGGGTAAAGCTGGTGGCTAACTGCTCCATATCAACGGCCATGTCCCTCTGCAGGCAGCTGAAGGCCTCCAGTGTGGCCCACAGGATCTGCAGGGCTTTCCCGTTGAACTGAGGCAGCTCGGTCAACAGCAGAGTGTTCATGGTCTTGTAGGTGTTGGCTATGGCCTGTTCCTCATAGGTCAGGCTGCTCTTCTCCTCGATCTGCTCGTAGTCCAGCAGCTTGTCTTGACGCTTGCGAATGATGTTGCGCGGCCCCGCCGTCAGCTCCCGCAGCGAGCTCAAGGGCTTGAGGACTAGAGTCTTCAAACGCTCCTCCTAAATGAAACGGTCATAGTGGAGAAAAAATTGAGAGGTACGGTAGGTATGATGCATGGAGTTTTTCCAGCAGGATTGGTTCCAGCAGGGCTAGACATTGATGAATGGGGAAAACCAAAGTAAAGAGCTGGGGGATCTTGAGAAATACAATGACTAAAGTCTGGAACACTATTTATTTTGACACAAGGGAACAAGTCTCAACACATACAGTTGTGTACTGAACCTGTACCTGACTGTTAGTGACAAAAAAAATCAGTGCAGAAATGATGGAGAAAATTATTACATTATTATTATATCATTTATTATACAGTGTTGGGTGTAACTAGTTACTAAGTAATTAGTTGCTGTAATTTAAATACTTTTCCCTTGAAAAAGTAAAGTTAGGGATTCCTTTTATTTTTTACAGTTACTTTTGATGTAATTCAAGTAAATACTTTGTGTAATATATGTGTGTGCAATAGTGGAATTGACATCAAAAATGAAAGTCTAACTTTAAAATCCGTACAATTCTCACATTTGTAATACGTTGGCAAGTTAATAATACTACTTTATGTAGTTTTATATTATTTATTTGAATGAATTAAAAGAGCCGTTTCATGTCTATCCTTGAATCACCCAACTAATCAAGGTTGATGTAGAAAGTAATTAGTAATAAGTAATTAAATACTTTTTCAGAGTAACTTACCCAACACTGCCCAGGACAACAAAATAAATGGACTTATGAGACCTACTCAAGTCTATAACACGATCCCAATACTTTTTGCCAAGTGGCAGAAGAGAAAACACGTCTACATTTAACTTTTTAACATTTTCACTTGAAAGACTTTATAAACCACACAACCAAATCTTTATCACTAACAATAATGAACGCTTCGGTCATCTATAAAAAGGCTTACATATGTAGGGTATATCCACTGTCTGAGTGCCACTGTGATTTCTTTGGAGAACAGGGCGGCTTTCTCGCCTTCCAGATCAAGATCCGCTTCCTCTGGTCTGCAGCTGAGGAACCTCTGTTCACAGAAACACAACTAAGATTAATAATAAATCTTTACAAACATAAATTATACATTCTCTTATAGATTCCTTTCATTCACCAGCTTGAATAACAATAGAAAATGCGTAAGAAGTTGATCTCAGGGCGTGCTGGCTTCGTATTGAGGGAACACCAAAACAACTGAGAACATTGACACTTTGTGAATATGTAACTGGTCAATATGATCCACAATAGTACATTTAAGACAAAAAGGAATTATTTCTTTACAAACCTGTAGATGGTAAAGGTAGGCCACCATGTTATCATGGAGCTCCGAGATGCACTTTTCCAGTACAAAGAAGAAGCCAGCAAGGGCATCAAATTCTTCATCCTTCACCTATGACACAATAAAAAAAATCACAGTATTAGTATAACAGAGGAGGTTCTCTCATTTATATTCTGTCATCAAAACACAAAAGACAGAATATTAGGGACTGATTGACTCGGTCACCATTCACTTTTATTGCATCCTTTTTCATGCAATGGAAGTGAATGGTGACCGAGTTTGTAAGACCTTAACAATTAGCTTTCTTTCTGTTCTACACTAAAATGAAACCCAGACAACTTGCGGGTAAAGTAAATCATGACAAAATTATCATTTTTGAATGAAATAAGTCAACTGTAGAAACATATTTTACTGTATATAAAAATGGTGAAATAAGAACACAGTGGCATTCTCTTCTAGTACACAGTTTACATGAAGTGTTTTTCTTGGGTGTAGTCTTGCTTAATGGCACGGTTACCTTTGCCACCATTCCTGTCTCGTGCTTTATGTACTGGCTGAACCGAGCTGTCTTTTTGGCAATGCTGTGGCCACTCAGCCGATTGATCTTGTCCCTGATTGTCAAGTTTTCTGTCTTCTTATACTTATCAGCTTTAAAACACAGAATGACAAATCAACACAATTCAATGCACATCAGAGCTAAAGCACATTATTGCACACGTGTGTACATCCTGTTCTTATTCATGTCCTCACCCACTTCACGGAAGCGTTTATATTCATTGATCCTGCAGTTGATCTGGACAGCGGTGCGAGCGGTGTGCTCCAGGACGGAGTAAGCAGGGTGTCTGGGGTCTGTGTGTTTCTGCATGGTCTGTAACAGCAGGGGATAGCGAGCGATTCTCTGAACCGGCATCACCAGGAAGAAACTCAGCGTGGATGCGTTCACTTCCGGCCTGAAGACAGAAAAGATCAGGGGTAAAAAACAAAACAAAATGTTAGTTACACTGACTCTCTCTCTATAGTGTTCAATTGTCAAATAACCAGAACTGGTGGTACAAATACAGAATCAGATATTTAAAAATATTTTGAAATGGACAGTTCTGACTGGACAACAACCCTTAAAGTGATAGTTCACCCAAAAACGTCATTATTTGCTCACCCTCATGTCATTTCACACCTGTATAAATGACTTTGTTCTGATGAATACAGAGAAAGATATTTGGAAGAATGTTAGCAATTTTCAATTCTGTGACATCATTGACTGCCATAGTAGGTCAAATTAAATGGTATTCAAAGGTGCCCCAGAACTGTTTGTTTTCCTAAATTCTTTAAAATATCTCACTTTGCGTTCAACAGAAAAAAAAAACAATCTTTTTTTCCTACTATGGTAGTGGATGATGTCACAGAACTGAAAATTGCTAACATTCTTACAAATATCTTTGCGTTTAACAGAACAAAGAAATGTATACAGGTTTAAAACAACCTGAGGGTGAGCAAATGATGACAGAATTTTCATTTGTGACTGCACAAACCCTTTAAGCCTTAAATAGTTTACTGCCTTAATAATTCTAGGAAAACCTGATATTATTTATGAACTTACGCAGATGACTTGATGATGTTAACCATCTCGGCCCACAGGGACTCCTTCTGTTTGTAGCTGTTCTCCAGAGCGGTGATGTTATTGTAGTTGGCCAGATACTCTTTATAAGCCATCTCTATGTCTCGAGACAGGCTCAGAAAAGAGTCGCCTGAGAAGAGAAAAAATGAGCTCCTTTATAATATGGATGAAAATCCCACAAATTCTTGCATCATTTATCTGTAAAACTTTGCTCAGTGGACCAGCTACTATAAGTGAGATTTGAAATTTTTGCTGAAAAATTTGTTGATTTAAAAAAAATGCTTTTCAACAATCTTGACCTCACACAAACTTTTCATATAAACTACAGCATGATTTCAAGTGTAATCCTGTAATTCTTGTAACGCAGGTTTTGGATTCTTCAGGAGTAAAAATATTTCGCTGACTTGACGAGTGGGTGTGACACGTGAACGTCTGGAGAGGAAACCGAAAGTGAACCTGACATTCCAATCTGCCCAGCTGTACTCACAAAGGATTTCCAGGTATTTTGGGTTGCTGTGCTGTATCTGTGCCTGGTCGAGAAGGCTCAGGAGTCTGCTGGAAACATCCATCACTTCATCTATGTGCTGGAACATACCGTCCAAGTTTGGAGGAGAAGGCTACAAGGCAAATATTCCGTTATATAATAAAACTACATAATGTTCATTAAAAATGTATTGAACCTCTCAAATAAGAGGAAGAAGAGTTCTTTAGATTTTGCAATGCAGCAAAATCATAAATTTGCACAGAAACGCATTTAAATAAATCTTTAAGTAGGAACTTTACAACCTCTTCAATAAATACAGCCATTAATGTAATATTTAACAGCCTTTTTCAGTTTAGAGGCCGTGTGTGAACAGTTTGTGAAAAGTGTGTGAAACTTACATTTAACTTTTCATTAATTGTTTATGGCAGATGCTTTTTATCCAAAGTTACTCACACCAGCTATTAGTGTTGTTCCCTGGGAATCACACCCATGACCTTTTTATTGCTAATTCAATGCTCTACCAAGTAAACTATAGGAACAAATGAAACGTATTAAAAAACAGTGTTTACCAATTTTACATGTTCACAAAAGCACAATACGTGAGGCTTGATGTAGCTCAACAGGTGGACAGTGTTAGCAACGCCAAAGTCGAGTTTGATTCCCAGGGAATGCACAAGCCGATGTACTTAAAATACATCACAAGTCACTTTGTATGACATCACCGATAAAGGTGGAATATAAAATTTTGTTTTTTGCCCCGAAATAAAGTGTCTGTTTCTTCTCATACTCTAATACAATCATACTCGTGCCGTTGCTGTCGCTTCACTCCACACTCACATACTTTGTAAAAATGAATTGGAACATTGATAGTAAATGTGAACAATCGGTAATGAGAACAACAAAACAAATTTTTTGGTGGTGATGTATAAAATGAAACATCCCCAGGTCTGTTAAAGCACAGAATGTGCTGGCAAAATTAATCCATCAATTTTACTGCTAAGCTTCGTACGTAAAAGTGCATATGCGGGTACCTGTAGTTTCCGCAGGTTGCTGTGAATGGTGACCGTGCAAAGCTGCAGATTTTTCAGGTAGTTTCGCTCCGTGTGCACCAGCTCCTCTATCGCCATGAGCTGTCTCTGAGCTGCCCTCTCTCTGGCAGCTGCCTCTTCTGCGGCGGCTCGTGCCTTCCTCTCCTCCTCCTCCTCCTCCTCCTCCGCAGGCGCTCCAACAGTGTCATCCATCTCTTTAGCTTCTTCTCCGTTCTCCTCCTCTAATGTCAGTATCACCTTTGCCTTTAGGGAATTTGCCATAGCGGAGCTGTCCAAGATGCAGAGAAGGTTAGACTGCAATATTGGCACGAACATACAGGTCCAACACACAAAAAACAAATCGACAAAATTGTCACTGTGCATAGATGCAGATTAAATTCCCTTTAATAATGCCGGATTAACACACACCGTTTTAAACTCATTCATCACAACAGAAAAGACACAAACTGATCCCCAATCAAGCTCTTCCTTCAAGAACTTGTTCACACATAGGCCAGACCCTTCTGTCACACATTTACAAGACCACCCATAAAGGAGAAGTAATCACCCTTAAGGACCAAGTGCTTTGCATTGTTTGCTGCCCGGGGGAGGTGGAACACCATGTGTCCGAAGAACCTCTTCGCTTTTACAAAGATGTTACTGAAGTCGTACATAACTTCATAAAGACCTCCAGAGGAACATTAACAACAAAACCAAACAGCGATCAACATCCAGATAATGACATTTCTGCAAGCACTAAAGATAACCAAAGGTTTATTGCACATCACCCACACAATCTTTGACAATCCCAGCTACACCCTCACGCAAATCACACAGTAAGCGCAACACATAAACAACGGTAAGCAAAAACCTCACCACATCCTCAACCTTTATTACAGAAATCGACTTGCTTCTAACAAGTGCTCAGGGCCAACGCGCTCCAGCAGAAAACCGCAAACTCAGCAAGCAGCGCGGAGCTCACGCTGGCTGACGGAGAGAGCTGTAATAGTGGTGCACTGCAGTACGACAAACCCCTACTTAAGAAAAAGTGCAGAAATGACAGGTTTACAGTGACGCACCAAGCCCAAAACACAACTGAAGTGCGTGATTACCTTTATAGACGGAGAAGGACTAATCCCGGGTGTCACTCGTGCTGGAAAACCGAGGTGTGGGTCTGGGCAAAGCCTGGCACATACTCTCAGACTAGTGTAAGTTTGTCCACTGAGTCAGAATGCAGGGCCTCATGTGGCACGGGTGTGCGAGTGAGGGGGATGGGTGGGTCAGCTGGGTGGACTGAGTCAGGGGGAGGTGGGATCCTGATAGGACCATCGAGAATACACACACACTGATGAATAAACAGACTGACACTGGGAAGGAAGTGACGCCTGCAGAGGCTAAAGCTGATTGGACGGTGGCAAATCAGACGAGTGCCGCACACTGGGTTTCAACTGCAATAAACAAAAGCTCCATGTGGTCAGGAAATAACTAGAAGACTGTGAGTTATGACCAAAGAGATTAAAAGTTGTGTAAATAATGGCATTCAAACAAGGTCCTGAAAATGTCAACAAACAAGCTGATGACATAAAAGTTTCATGTTGAAAAATGGATATACAGTGGATCTTATGTGATTTGCAGTTTATTTTGTAACGTAACACTGAGACACAGAGTAAAGTAAACACGACACGTGCTGTTGAGTTTCAGCATAGATGAGACAAAACAAATAAGCAAGTTTCCATAATGTTATTCAAGAATATGTAGTCAGTTGTCACGTGATTGAAACACCATCCACGAAACAATATACGAATTAAAATAAAAACAGTATAAATGTTGAAAAGTACTCTTTTTTTCTTATATAATAACAAGACAAATTAAACATACCAGAAAAAAGCAGGTACAAATATTAAGATGTACAGCGTAATGGTTGACACAACGTTAGGCACAACGTTAATGCAACATTTAACAATAATGTCTACATTTAAGCTCGCCTGCGCTCTTACCTGTGTATATCTAAAGCGTAGATTCCCCAAAGGAGTAAAACGTCGCAAACTTGACCATCTTTAACCCCTCTGTAAGAGTTTAATGTGCGAAAAACGCGGCTGTCGGATGTGGCCTTTAACAGTTTCAGTATCACCTGCGGAGCTCGCGCAGAACAGGTTCACGCACAGGCCGCACGTCACGCATTCCGAGCGTGCCGCGTGCCGTGAGCTGCAGTCATATGGAGCATGATGTCATTGCAGTAGCGCAAATACAGCAGAGTCGAATTTGAGAGGCGTTGCATTCCTGTCGAGGAGTGGTAATAAAGATGTCGATTAGTCGAGCGGACTGCCGAGCGGGGAATAAATCAAAGGAGAAAGCGTTGTTATGGTAAGAAGCCCTCGTCCCACGCTAACCGCGAGCGTTGTTACCTGGGAAACAGAGACATCACGCGGTCGACTGGGGTAACCGCTGTGGTTACAAACTCATGTTTACAAGGTATAAAAATAGCACCACGGAAAATGTATCCGTAAAATTGTACACAGTCCAGACATTGGATTTGTTTGAAATGAAAGCCATTTATAATAGCATTACAGTAAGTTATTTTTAGGTCTAAAAGTCTATTTTTCATCCAGCTGGGTGCCTATGACATTCTTGTACAAGTAGGCCTACCTGAAAATGTTTTATTTTTGTACAAGTGCCTAGTAAATTGTGACTTCAGAAGCCTGAATGCATTCTTGACTCCATCTCCAGTTTCCTCTGTTGTGGTTTCTCAATTATTTATATTGTTAAGGTGAATTGCAGCTCTTAGAAAAGCTGAACATGAGAATGGCAGTTGCACACATTGAGGCCGTCAGATCAGTGTTATGTTACTATGGCAACAGATAAGAGCCCAACCCTATAAAACTAGCACCAGAAACTGCAGCCTGTCATTCTGTCCCCTAACCACAACGGCAATCATTACATTACAGGCTGTTTTTTACTAACATGCTGTTTTCATCCTGAAAGACAAATAATAATCAAATGGCTTGTGGTGTATAATCATAATAATACTTTCCAGACACAAACAAGACACTGGAAGGAACATGGCGGAAAGTTAATGTTTCCCCCCAGTAATCACATCTCCTTCCCCCTTCTTTCGATCTAAACCATACCAATAATTTCCAGTCCCCGTTACACTTTAAAGAATTTTTTTATGAGTGGATATTTTTTAGTTCGAATAATTCAATCAAAGCAGTTAAGATGCCGCGCTCCCTAACAAGGACACCAAGGGGCCGTTTCCCATACAAGGATTAGCTTAAACCAGGACTAGGCCTTAGTTAAATTGGGATAATTAAGTTGTTTTAAAAAGCATACTTTACAAAAAAAAAACATTACTATGTGCATCTTGAGACAAAACAATCACAGTGATATATTTTAAGATATGTCAGTGCAAGTTGTTTTCGATCAAGGCGTCTCTAACCTTTAAGTTAGTCTGAGACTAGGCTTTAGCCCTGTCCGGGAAACCGGCCCCAGAAAAGGCTAATTTGTCTCCCAAGTCGTCATCTCCATGATTTGTAGTGCGATGGCCAACAGCATGTGTCACCTTTTGTCATTTATGTTAAGCGAGGACTGGATAATTAGTTTCTCATCAGGGGGTCAATTTAAGCAAGTAGTCTCACCCTGACAGACGGATAATGAATCACAATAAACTGACCGTTTCCCTGTGTTTTCATTTAATCACCACGAGGGGGCAGTGTGGGCTTAGAGGTCGCCCCCTTTTCTTTCAACAGCTTTATTGACTAAACCAATGAGGTTCAGACGTGAGTCAATTAGTGGTATATTTGTCATGTTTTTTTTTGTTTCAGGAACGGGGATCGCCATTGCTTTGTTTATTTTTATACTCTGTCACAGCCAATGGACTGGCAACTTAATTGTTTTCCATTTTTGAATGTTTTTGTGTGAGTGTATGCTAGACCCAATGAGTCAAGACTGGTTGAAGTTCAGTTAGAAAAATGATCAAATAAGAGAACCCGGTTTAATGCACTCCAGGTCGTTTTCTGACTCTCCCACATGTTTTTGCCTTGTAGTACACTATACCACTCAGTCTATAAACTCTCTCCGTCTCTCACATATGAATTTGTGGCTACGTGCAGTCGCTACAAACACCCAACATAAACACCCTTCTCGAAGCAAGAGCCTCGTATTGGGCAGGTTGTCACTGTTAATATGGTTATTTCCACTACACATTTGCTCCTGTCAGATTTTGTCATAATATGTGCCCACACGCATAAATTCTAGCGCATGAGAACACTGCTGCGGCCTGGCTGACTTGCGCTAAACTGGAAATGAATGGCCAGTAATCAGTGAGCTCATTCCTCTAAGGGGTGGGCGTACAGAATGATTGGCACCGCAGTATCGGCACATACATTTACGACGGAGGACAGACTTTTGTTGGCCCGCCAGACAGACGCATGGGCCACAACCCCCTCCTGCTGTCTCGGTTCATGTGCAGATGTGCTTGAGTTGGAAGATAGAAAGCGAGTGAGTGTTGGCTCACCGTTTCCTCACCTGAGCGATCGCAAGACGTTGTGAGATAAATAGGTCATAAGTGAAAAAGGAAAAAACAGACCGGCAAGAGTGAGGGGTTGTTGGGTTTATGGGTAAGGCTTCATTTCCTTTCACCACAAGCAAAAATAATCTCTTGGCTGGCACAGAGACCCGGGGCTTCACCCCGAGCCCATTAAAACACGTCAGCTGTGTCATTGATTTTGGATCAGCGCAGCATTGATTGGCATCTAAGCCCAGTCAGACCGCATTTGCATTGCCGCGTACTGTAAGCTGCTAAATTATAGTTCGCCAGCAATCGCGGTTGAACGATGAGAGCGACCGGACTGGGTTGATGTCAGGCAATTGTGGTTTGTTTGCAGCTAAAGGGTATCCGTGTCAAGCAAAGTATTGCTGGTTTTGCTTATATAAGTCACACGTTTATTGCCTTGTCTAATTGTATAATCGAGATTCAGTGCAGCACTCTGCATCGTCGTCCAAATTTAGCTTGGAGGGAAACGCAGCAGTGCATTTAATGCCGAAACTATGGTTTGGCAGTGTTAACAAACATGTTCTCTCCGATATAGTCAGAGAAAGCAGGAGAGATGGAAGAAAATAATGAATGTGAATAAACAGCAGGGTTCAAAACAGTGGCGCCCCCAAGGGGAGCCAGGGGGGGCCAGGGGGGGCGGGCCCCCAAAAAAGTCACTGGCACCCCATTGGCTCCCCAACCTTAATGAGATTTTTTAAATATATATATATTTTTATATTAGAATAATAGTATTAATATTTATTAATTAAAATGTACATTATCGAAGCACTATGTTAAAAAATAACTTGTATAATGTGTTATGTAGAATACGATCTCAACCCCTCCTCTCTCGTTTAACCTGCAAAACCGCGACTAATAATGCGCACGGCAGCTGCAGTACCACGCACGTGACGTCATGTTTGCTCCTGTTCAGTCAGCACGCATGAAAGGTGTAGAGGGTTGGAGACGAAACTCACAAACTAGTAAGTAAAACATGGTTTATTGTATGATAAAACTTATTGTATCAAACTCTAATACGGGTTGGCTAACTGAGATTAAGCTAGTCGCTAAGGCATTGGATTTGAATTTTTCTGCTGCTCATACTCACATTTTGATCGATCACTATAACATGTTTGGTTAATACATTACTCCATCAGCTGATCTTTAAATTGTTGCATTTGCAGTTTTTGGCATCTATTACAGTTAGCGAATTAGCGAACAGTTAGCGAATTAGCGTGTATCGATCAAACACTGAAAATATTAGTAAATTAAATTAGAAATTAAATCGTAAAACTAGTAATAACTTTATATGATCCCAGTAGTATTAATGGCAATGCCAAAACTCTTAACCATTAGATTCAGGCATAAGACATTTTTTAAATGTGCCACCCTAAGATTTGTACTGGCCCCTTTGTGCCACCCCATGAAAAAAATCCTGGGGGCGCCACTGGTTCAAAAGTCAGATTCTAACGTTACTTGTGAGAAGGATGGGATAGTGCACACCAAACATTCTGACGTCATTTATTCATCCTCCCTCATGTCGTTCTAAACACGTATAGGGCTCTTTCTTGTCAGAAATGTTTGTGTAGACATCAGAGAAATATCAGTATGTACATGAGATTTGTATCAAAGTCCGTTTACGGAAGTCCTGCCACTCGGCGGCCATGTTTGCATCACCTCTGGGCAACTATTTACGTCATAGCAAGTCCATAGTCCTATTTACTGCAATGTAGATGTTTCTAAAATCGCTGGCAAGAATCACAATTAAACGGCATATTTCCGGTTTACTAACTTTGGTTTACTTAGCTTAAATCACCTTTTTCGAGGACGCCTTATCTACTGGCAAGTGCCCTACTAGGAGAGTCCCGCCCTGGAGAATCGTCAGTCAATATTGATTGACGACTGGCTCGTTTCACTGGAAGGCGGGACTACCTTCGCTAGAGCGGCCATATTGACCGTTGCAATCCTTGCCATTCATTGTAACGGCAGTGGGACATCTTGTTATATTAATATTTTTGTTTGTATTTAAGATTGAGAAATAAACATGCGTTATGAATGTGACAAATAAGGATGCAGTTTTTGAGAGATGACATTCTTTGTAGGGTTTCTGTGAATTAAAATGCACAAACCTGAAACCATAATATCCAACAAATGGTAAAGGAAAGGCTCTTCTTAGAACATAAAATAGCTATTATATTTTATTTTTTATGTACATGTTTATGAGGAATATTGTTGGTTATGGATGTGACAATCGTGCTTTAAAGAGAAAAAGAGAATCTTTAAAAACATTAAGAGACCTCTCATGGGTATTTAAACCACCAAATATTGACATCTGATCTACATAGTTATGGTTAACGTTTGCATGGAATTGCCCTTAGATTAATCTCATTCTTCTAAAGAGTTACATTTGACCTTTCCTATTTTAATTGTATTTAAAGACAGGGTGGTCACTATGCCACATATTCATTCAGAAAAGTGGAAATGGATGTCCTGCAGTGTTAAGAATCAATCCACACACCGGCCAAGCCACTATTGCGTAGCGGGGAAGGCAAAAACAAATGTAGGCATTTATAAAAGAATTCTGTAATTTCAGCTGTGGTTTGAGCCCTTTTCCTTTAACAGGACTTTAAGGGCACAAATAATCGAAAGCGGCTGGCAGCACAATATTAGGTCCCTTTTAAGGAATTTCCCAGCAAGTAAACTTCACCTTCACATCTCTCAAAGACAGTACGTAAAAAGCAAACACTGAACAGAATAGATAAGGATTCATGGGTCGGCTGGAATGTTCGGCACATCTGGCACTGAGCCGGTTTAAACCAGGGACCCGAAGTGAAGCAGCCCTGCTGGACGAGGGGGAATTGTTAAGGAACGAGGAGAGATTTACCATGAGCTAGGGAAATAAACCTGTATCAAAATGTAACGGGCCAGGTTGTAAAAGCATTAAATTGTACTCAACGTAGCCGGCGGGTACCTTTGCCGACCCAGAATTGACTGCATGCAGCCACGCAGAGTTAACAAACTCATGCATGCTGTAATCGCAACCGTGTGGGTTTCTTAGTCACTGCTCAAGCATCGTGCCACGTGTGTCTCTCACTTTAAGAGACTTTAAGTCTCTCACTGTGTTCTTCGCCTGTGCGTTTGTGTTTGGAGGTTTAGGTGAGATGGAGACCTCTGTGGAAATTGAGAATTATGGTCAACCAGACAAACTTGTTTCACGCTGTGATGTTTCATCATAGCTTTGATTTCATAGAGACCTCTCTGCTGGCTGGCTTAGATCATCATGAACGTGTGTGGTTTGGTCTCGGTGAAGCTTGTTGACCAAGCTGGCTAAAATGCCTGGCGGAGAAACCGGCACACCTGCGTCTGAAACACAACATATGTTGGTCACCAGCTATTCTTTAGCTTCCAGCCTTTTCCAATCAAAACCATTAATACCAGCCTACACGGAGCGCTGAGGTCACTCAATCTGACCTGTTTCATGAGTGTTGAAAGATGCCGTAACTTCAGATGAATGACCTCATGCTGTACTCTTTGTCTTTGCAGTGCAGCGCAGCCCATCGTGCTTGACCGAGCCTGCCAGGAGGTGTCTTAAGATTCCTACCATCACGCTCATAAAGATAATGCTTACCACAACGCAAGTGTACAGTCCATTAATTATAAGAGGCCTGCGGTGTAAGAATTCACATAAATTAGTCTACAAAATAAAAACGCGCAGATTGTTTGTGTGCTAGCGGAGTCGAGATGCATTTGGTTGACTTGCGAGTTGGATTGGAGATTTATAGCTGCGCCGTTACCCGGTAACACCCATCAAGGTGGTAGAATGCGTGTTGTTGCATTTATGAGCAAAAAAGGCTCAACACACCCACCATTCCAACTACAAAGTGTCAAAAGCCAAATGCCTTTATCTGAAATATAAATACATACATCATTTATATCCCAGTGTGACGGTCTGCCTTACAGCAGAAAAATTGCATTTATGATGTAGGAAAAAAATTCTTTGCTCCATATGCGTCACACGTTGCATTGCGTTTGCTTACCTGTATATCATCCGCCACAATCCATACTTATCAACGTGTCCAATGTGAAAAATGTAATGGCTCCGAGCACTGCAAAGACATTCCACACTGATGTCATTGCCGTGAATTCTAAAGCAAAACAATTTCAAATGCTTTACTTTCCTGTGTGCCTGGTGTGCTGATTTAAAGCCCTCTCGCTTTAAAATGTACTTTTGTGCCCCCTTTACGTGAGATTACTTTCCTCGTGTTTTAATGTTTTATGGGCTAATTTAAGCCAAGAGCTCTGTCTCGAACGTAATATACAGTCTCTTACCCGGAATTACAAATTATTAAACGCTAAATGCAGGCAGTTAACTCGGCCAGCGTGTTTTCGAGCCAGCATTGTTGCACGTATAAACTTGCCACAGGCCAGGATGGAGTGTTTGTTTTATCTCCAACACCCTGGTTTTTCCTCACAACAGATATGTGACAAAAGCGCTTTTTGTAAAGAGGCACTAAAGACTTGTTCCTCCGTTGACAGCGTATGGGCGCGCGGACTGCAAAGAGTCAGGTTTCCTCTATCGAGAAGATAATCAGGGGAGGGAAGGTGACTATCATCGCCAGCGTTCCAGCGTTTTCCTCTTCCTTTCCCTTTCAGGAAATCAGCCCAGTTCCTCCTGGCTGAACTGCACAGGGTGAGGGGTGCCGATCTTGATCCTGCCGCTGGATAACGCGCTCTCTTGCGGTCAGATCTTTAAGAGATCAAATCAGTAAAAAGAGGTTTTCCTTGCGCAACACCTCGAACAATTAGTGCTTTTCCCGTTGGCGACTGTTGCTACAGCACAGGCCAAAAATATACGCCCTTTTACCTTTGAAGAACGGGTCGGCTGGTGAGTGTTATCTACCTGCTGATGGAGAAGATTCTGGGAGAGCCCCTCCATCAGATGTTTGTTGGTGTTGCCGCCATGTTGTTTTGATCCGCTGTGAGCTGTTTGTGCACTCTTAAGCCATTCGGCTGTGTTGTCGCACGGTCCCTGCTGTTTATTCCGTTGCTGTTGTGTTGTTGTGGCACTGCATTTTAGAGCTTTGTAATGAGAAAGAGGGAATGCTTGTGAGATTCTTAAAAGATTACCAGTCTTGGCATGAATTGCAGCAAGCATGAATTCACAGAATGAGAGGTGTGAGGTCTTTGTTTTTTCTTATGAAGACAGTTATTTGTGACTAAGAGGCTGCATATGCGCATCTGTTTAATAATTTAACAAGACGAGAATTCTGTCTACGTTAGTTTGGTCTTTCATAATGTTCTGCAGATGCACGCTGGAAGTTCATATGCTCCAGCCTTCTGTTTTGTCTTTTCTGATTTCTTATCAGTCTGAACCCACCATCAGTGCTCTCAGTAAAAACACAACTCCTTCTCTCCCTAATTTAGATGCTTTCCAGACAACCTTGCGGTGCTGTTGTACTAAACGCCTTCGCCTCACCCAAGACCTTGATTTATTTGGAGCAGCTGGTGACAGACCTGTGCAATCAAACAGTTCAATGTGGTTTAAACAAAGAGATAATGAAGAGTAATGCAGCTGCTAACCCAACCCAGAAACAAATGTATCGATCCTATTAACAAATCTGTTACTACTCCTACAATGTTTTACATAAATAACTACTGTAGGTCATGTGCACATATCTAACCTTGGCAAAACAAAAATAAATGACCAGTCACAATTTGGTAGATACAATACAGAGGTGACATCTATAACATTTACGCATTTGGCAGACGCTTTTATCCGAAGCGACTTACATTTTATTATACTATACATTGTATCTGAGTATGTGCAATTCCCTGGGTTCGAACTCATGACCTTGGCGTTGCTAGTGCCATGCTCTAACCACTGAGCTACATGTTCTAACCTCTGCGCTATAAACTGTCATCATCACATAATGTGCCACTTATAATATTGTATTACTCTATTTGTGATTTAATAAAAAAACATTAAATGAATACAATTTTTTGACTATGTCAAAATATTTGTTTAATGTTAAGAACATCATGGATGTGACACTTGAAGGCAAAACTTGAAAAATAAACTCTCAAAGAATGTATTCATTATCGATATATTGAACCATCTTTTTATATTTGCCGAAAGTCGTGCCGATAAAGTCCAGACATAAAAAAATCAGTCTATAAATGTGTTTTCTATTTAAGATGAAGGAAATAAACATGTGTTATGGGTGTGACAAAATGACACAAACCAGAACAAATAATACCCAACAAATGGAGATGGCTCTTCATAAAACAAAATGTGCCCATTTATGAGGAATATTGACCATTATGGATGTGGCAAGCGGCACTTATCTGACTATGGAAAATCATGACCTCACATGGGTATTAACCATGAAGTATTGATCTCTGAGCTGTCAGTATGGTGATAACCTTTGGTAAAACCCTAATGCAAGGTTGATATTTGCATGTAATAGGCCATTTAATAAGAAACCTGTATGTAAGTGTTTCTAAATAGTTTGCTTTTTATGCATCAGTTTTGTATGACTGCTTAAAACAGTGATAATGCATAATTAAGATCAGTGTTGCATTGCGGCTGTAAAGTTGATTATTAAATCCTTCTTGGTTTGCCACATTGGTATGATCTTGTTCTAAGCGGGTGTCAGCCTCTTTCAGTGGCGTAACTTTGTTTTGAAAAGTGGTGGGGACAAAGACGACACAAACAATACTTTAATACATTTTTTTCTGTAATAACTCGTTGGGAATCAGTGTTGGGTAAATTACTCTGAAAAAGTAATTGATTACTAGTATTACTAGTAATTGATTACTAGTTGATTACTGTAATTAGTTACTAATTACATATTCAATAGTGCAATTAGATTACTGTACAAATTACTCTTTCCAAAAAGTATTTAGTTACTTATTAATAATTACTTTCTATATCCTATATCAACCTTGATTAGTTAAGTGATTCAAGGATAGACATGAAACAGCTCTTTTAATTCATTCAAATAAATAATATTAAACTATATAAAGTACTCTTATTAACTCACCAAAGTATTACAAATGTGAGAATTATACATTAAAGCACAGATTTTAAAGTTAGACTTTGAATTTTGATGTCAATTCCACTATTGCACACACATATTACACAAAGTATTTAGTTTAATTACATCAGAAGTAACTAATTAAATTACAGAAAAATAAGAGTAATCCCTTACTTTACTTTTTCAAGGGGAAAGTAATTAAATTACAGTAACTAATTACTTAGTAACTAGTTACACCCAACACTGTTGGGAATATTCATGGGCGTCACAAGCGCGAAAAATGTAGGTGACTCCTCTAGAAAACAGTATAAAAACTGCGCCGCTTTATCGACAGTTTCAGTGGTGTAACGTTAGTGCGAAAGACGCATGACAAATAATAAAGTCACAGCCGTGAAGCAGGTTCGAATCCGCTGAACTCACTATTCTAAATTTTCACATCAGATCTGCTTCCATTTGTTTTTAAACTATATCATGTTTTCATCAATAGATCATTTAAAGCATGTTGTGCTTTATTATATGTAAGGATGGCTGTTGCCGTACGTAATTAAACGTATTAATTCGTGATAAAATTTGTGTGTTTTCCCCATGTTAAAAATTTGGTGTTTCACACAGATGTCGGTGGGTCAAGGGTTGAGACGTTTGGGAACCCCCTGCTAATAAGGACAAGCATACAAGTATACAGGGGAAACATATGGAAAAATAATATCTTTAAAAAATCTTATTTTCACTTATTACTACGGGCATTGCCAGATAGGCTACAAATGTACAACGAACTGTCTAAATTTTGTTTTGAACTCATGAAACTACAAAGTTGTGACTTTTTCCATTTATTGGAGTTTTCTATCAAGTATCAAAATGTAATTAATCTTGCAATAGGCGATAGCAACCGCATGTTCAGAACAATAAGGACGAATATATAGCACCAAAGTGCAATTAAGCGCAAAATGTTTGGTACATGTATGACTTGAACAGCCATTTTCAAATATTTTCATCATTTATTAAAAATAAATACCTTTACAATCTGATATGTGAAAAAGTTCAGCAAACAACAGTCCCGTACCCACGACGACATGGAGCAGTTAATTTTCGTGTGCCTTTCTTACATTTTGTCTATTCCAATCTGAAACTGATGGTCGGAGTTAGTATAAATAGCCTCTGCTTACAAAGCGGGCTACTTGCACGGTAAATAGACACTCCGTATTTTTTATTTCTTCCAATAAGTGGTGGGGACAAAATTGACTTTGGCAAAAAGTGGTGGGGACATGTACCACCCGTCCACCCACAAATTACGCCTATGGCCTCTTTAATAAATGGGTAATGTGGTGTGATTTCTCAGTAAGAAAGTAATCTGAAAACTAGTAAATGGAATATTTTTGAAACAGTTTGCAAATATTATGACACACAGTGTTCCGCCTTTAAAGGGATAGTTCACCAAAAAATAAATATTCTTTCATCATTTACTCACCTTCGAGTTGTTCCAAATCTGTATACATTTCTTTGTTCTGATGAAAACAGTGAACGATATTTGGAAGAATGCTCATAACCAGACAGATCTCGCCCCCATTGACTCACATAGTAGGAAAAATTACATTATAATTTGTTTGTTCTGTTTAACACAAAAGAAGATATTTTGAAGAATGTAGGACAGCAAACAGTTCTGGGGCACTTTTATCTAACATTGTATTTTTTCCTACTATGATAGTCAATGGGGTGCGAGATCTGTTTGGTCATAAGCATTCTTCCAAATATCTTTCTCTGTGTTCATCAGAACAAAGAAATGTATACAGATTTGGAACAACTCGAAGGTGAGTAAATGATGACCGAATTTTCATTTTCAAAAACCCAAGTCATCAGTTTTTACAGGGATAATCATTTATTTCCGTGTTTGATTTGGTGCCAAGTGTACATTTTTTGGCACTTCTAGAAATAATATGTCAATAATTTATACTGTGCTCTGGAATTTCAGTGCTTACTGGAATCTGTGAGAAATGTAGCCACACAGGAGGCAGAAATGCTTCCCTGTCTCATAAACTTCTGAAACATGTTATATTTTAACTTGATCTATCCCAGATCTAAAACCATTGAGAAAATGATTATAGCCATAACAGCTTTCCGGTTTTTCTTTGTCACTGCCAGAAATTTGTCTCCATTCTACAAGTGAGTTATGCACGTCAATTACGCTTTATGTTTTAAATTGGTAATTAAATCCAGCCATTGTCCTCATTTAATCTGACATAAGTATTGATATGATGAAACACATTTCCTTTTATAAACATCGAGCATAAATATAAAAAAAACACTAAAACCGTGTTCTTACGGGAATTTCTGATGAGTTTTAGTGCTTGATTAATTCTGATTGATTCATAAACTGTGTGTGACAAGCAATAATGCATCCGATAAATCAAAACCAGAATCTATATGCGAGTGTTGGAATTACACAAAGCCAGAATGGCTTTGTCAACTTGAGCTCCTTAACAAACCGAGGCTCCATTCCGGAGTTGAGGGAGAGAGAGAGATTGATGACCAGCTTTGAGTGGGGGGTGTGGGGTTGAGGGGTTTAAAATGCTCAGAATTATTGGACTGTTGGGAAGATGCTGAGGAAACAGATTGTGGACCAATGGCAGACTCCACTGCCTATAAACATGCTGACACATCCCGTTTTTTTCCACCGCGAGGAGGAGCAGAGGGCTGGGAGAGGTGACTTCCTGGTCCCTCTGTGACCCTCCTGCAGTCTAGATTACCGCTTCAACAGTCTTTATCTTCATTTCATTTCTGCCCATTGTGATTTAAGGGAAGCACTTTCAGCAGAACTATGCTGCCTTAACAAAACAACAGCGTGCTGAATGTCTGGAAAAACAGTGGAGATATTCTTAACTGTGGTGCTGCGGGAGGTTGTGATGTGTTTCTGATGGGAGAATGTTATGGTCTGCCTGAGGCCTCAAAAATATGTGTTGGTTACCAGATTAAATGCCATGATATAGGCGAAGATCATTATAGTGGCCCACAAGGGGGCAGTATGTTCAAAATTAGGCCATATATAAGAGAACAAGCACTGCATTAATGCCTGCAGGGGACATTCAAAAGAACATATTGTCATATATAGACCATGCAGAAGACGAAAACAAAGCTGGTCCAACACTGGTCCAGAATGTCCAGTTTGAGTTGTTTTGTTTGAAATGTGTATCAGTGCAAAAATGTCAAATAAGTAGTGTATTATATCATAGTGTTTTGAATCTACACTTATAATAAGGTTTAACTATATACTGTAGTTAGTCCACATATTAACACAATTAAAAATGTGCATTTCTTATTATAAAAATGTACCGTCATCATTAACTCGCCCTCTTGTCATTTCGGACCTCAATGACTTTCTTTCTTCTGCAGAACACAAAAGAAGATATTTTGAAGAATGTTGTTAACTGGCCACCATTTAGTTGCGTTAGTTTTGTGTCCATACAATAGACGTGAATGGGGGCCAGTGCTGTTCGGTTACCAGCTTTCTTCAAAATATCTTCTTTTGTGTTCTGCGGAAGAAAGAAAGTCATATAGGTTTGAAATGACAAGAGGGCGAGTAAATGATGACAGAATTTTCATTTTTGGGTGAACTATCACTTTAAGCCTTTTTTTATTTATTTCAATACTTTTAAATGTTTGCGAAACCCACAGACAAGCACAAAGGGTGACCAATAGTACTGATTTATAAAAAATTTAAAAATGACAATAACAGAGAGGAGGTTTCAGTCCGACGGTGATGTTATCTTGCATTTAATGTTGGATGTACTGTATTTGTTTCTTGGAGCTTCACCATTTTGATACTAGAAAAAAACATGACGGAATGATTTGTTTTTGTTCACCTGAAAAAAGAAGTCAGTAAGTAAATGATTTTACATATTAAGCTGAACTATTCCTTTAAAGAAAGTTGACTGAATTGAGTGTATACTACACAGCATGCATTAAGCACTACTAATCTTCATAAAAAGCCTTTGAACCACAAAACCTCCATTTTTATGTCTCCTGTTTATAACATACATCCATCTACACATTATGTTCATGTTATAGGCTAAGAGATTAACAAAATATTTATGCTGGAATCGCGGCATTAGACTGCGCTACCACCGTCCAAGTAGGGAGACAAAAACGAGAGACAAATCACAGCCAGGAGACTGCACACTAAGACAAATAAACGCTGTTTACAAAACAGCAATTTGATCCAAAGATATCTGGGGGATCCAAAAATGACAAAATCATGTCAGCTACTTTTTTAGTGGAATTTATAGCAATGACTTTCATTGCAATCCTGCTATATCATTATGTGGTTCGTGGTTACATTTATGCCTCCAGGCGACTGCGTCAACCCCATTCTGTTTAAACAAAGCCTAATTTTCTCAGAATATGGAGCCCTAGACCTGCTTCTGTGCCGAGATGAGCTACAGGAGAGGTCACGGTCCGGGGGAGCAATGTTTGAACGATGAAATTGTGTCCTATTGAGGGCCCTTAACATAAGCCATATATTTTGTCCATTCTTCTCCGCCAGAGCCACTTCTGCACCTCTTGCTTTTGGAACGAAGATCCAGTTTAATAATACAACAGCCTTTAGGGTAAACCTGAATGACATGTTTTGATATAAACTATTGAAATCTTTTTGGTCTCTGTATGCCTATTTTATACTTGTTTTTTTGGTTTAAGACTAAACTCTCGTCCTTGACAAGCTCCAGATGTTGCTTTCTGCTTTGGAAGCGCTGAAGAGAGATTCACTGTCTCTCCGCCCAATAAAATATCTCATATCTGTTGACCAGGTCAGCCTTTCTCAATCGATCATTTATTAGTTTTATTAGTTTAACATTTATTAGTTTAGCGATTTCCACAGCATGGTTGAAAGGTTATAATTTGTGTGGGAGTGCTGCATGTCATATACTGTATATACACATTCATAAACACACACATTTAGGTGTAGAGAATATGTGACTGTACCGATCAGACGCATAAATATCCGATTAAAGCCAAAATTGCATTGCTGGAATGATAGACAAACAAAGGAAATCTCCATTTGCTTTGTTGAGCTGCCTTTCTCCCTCCATATGAGAGGTTTGCGGCCGTGTGATCCATCACTCAGTTATGTTATCTTTCCTGTTATTTTAAAGAGATGATAACGAGCTTAATCTTTATCCTGAATAATATAAATTTGAAACTTTGAGCCAATCACAAGAGGCAATGCCAAACCAAACAATATTCCCAACATAGTATTCTTGCATCTCTCTTATATTCTTCCAGTACTATGATATACTGTCCTAGTAATGGCAACAATTATGTTTTATGTTTGAAGTACATTTAAAAACCATGAATACATTTGTATATAAATGTAATAATAATTTATGTCCAGCTAACATTATAAGTAAACTTAAATTTTATATTTATATTGCGAAAGATTTATATTGTAAATCTAAAAATAGTTTCTCTTGCTACTGTAATGTAGCTACTGTTAAATGTATTATTTATTTATTTACATTATAATAATATATACAATATTTTTAATATATAGATTTTATTTATGAAATTAAATTATATTTCATATAATATATATTGTTAACTAACAACTGTTGTATTTTAATCACATTTTGTATTTTAATCATTTTTTGTCATGTGCTTATTTTAGCATTTGTCTTATTTATAAGACAAATATATCTACTTTTTTAACAGCCATTCTCTAGATTTTTATGTGCACGCCCTGTCCCTTGCTGTCCCCCTGGGGGTCCTTGGACCCCAATTTGACAACCCCCGTTCTATATGACCAGGTTTAATGAGGAACAGCAGGAACGTGCAACAATATTCACTGATCATCTTCAGTTCCAATCTCCAAAATCGTATAATCTACATAATATTCCACTGACTCCATTTGATGCCAAATGGTTGAATTGGTCACCAAATAACATTATACATAACCGTGTTTGAGCTCTTTCTATGGTGTCATATATTCTTTAAAATCTTGACGGCCTCTACCATAATTCACTCCATTCAAAAAGAGTGTCCAGGATATTCCTCAAAAATCCACCTGGTCTGTGGAATAGAGAATTCATAATATAATGGCGAGTAAATGATGACAGAATATACATTTTTGGCCGAATAGTTCCTTGAGGAAATGTTTAGATGAAATAAACCCATTTAGTTTATTATTTATAAGCTCTAGAGAGAACAGGCGGAAAAAGTCGATGTGAAATTTAGCTTGAGGCATGCAGCTATTTGCTGACCACAGAAACTCACAGGCCCCTGCATCCATTTCAAATCCACAGAAGTAAAAAGCTCCTGGAGAGAAGAGTATGCCATTGCTCTCAAGTCTCTACCTTACAGGCAATAAGCATTGTGGCATTCACGGCTGTTTAATTACACGAAGAAGCAGCATGCATTTGTTTTTCACGCCACTTCTTCCCTAACACAAACCATTCCAGTTTGCCAAAAAGCCTTTTTGTTGGGTTGGTTATTGCCCTTTGGACCCAAAGAGCTGGCGCTTGTGGATGCTACAGGAAAAGAGTTCTGAAATGGTCCTCAAGAGCATCTTAAAACATTTTTATTGTCATTTTAGAGAGTGTGTGTTTTTCGCTGCCAAATGTGTTTTGGCAAACCGTGTTCCTGCTACACCGTTTGGCAGCGAAATGTGTTAAAGAATCATTTTTGGGCTATTAAGGAGGACCAAGCAGGGCTAGACAGAAGCTGCAGAGGAAAAACATCAACTACTTGAGTTCCTGATAAACAACAGTAAACATGAAACCAGCACCAGAAGCTATATCTATTCTGGGCTCGGTTTAATTGTCAACGATTTCTTTTATGACTTCAAAGAGACGAGCAGATTAAAAGCCTGTTAGTGAATGTATGCTTGTTAAATAAGAAGCATGTTTGCCAAAAATGCAGCCAATCGGAAGGCTTGGATTTATCAGAGGGTGGAATTGCATTAAGTTTCACTTGGAAACCGACTATTAGATGGATTTAATGTTGGCCACATGCAGAGGGGCTTCTGGGAAAGCTCAGCAGGTGTGGTGCTGATTATGATCTGACACCCCAGTTTTGGATAACAAGATTCATACCATACTCCACTATAGTCGATTCAGCTAACACATTGTTAACACTTTGTTTGCTCTCAGAGTTGTCCAACTTTCTGAAGTTATCTTCCACAGGTGGTTCTGAATTTAACATCGCTTTAGTCACAGATGTGTATCTTCGACTGAACAAATAAAAGAGGACAAAAAATGTTTATAATCTTTTTTGTATAAGCCGGTTTGAAATGTTGCATCAATGAGGGGATAAAAAGAGAATTGACGTCTCCCTCCGTTCCAGCTGTGGATATAACACAAGGTTGCGCCATAACACCCAATCTTTGGCTGCACAGTAGCCGGCTTTTATGCATAATGTAGTATTTTTATTTGAAATCTGGAGAAGGTCTTCGCAAGATGTATATCTCATCATGCCTGTCTTGGCGGGCTATTTGATGTTTGGGTATTTCATAGTCCCATATCGGTTGCATTGCCATTGCAAAGACTGTTTACAAATATCAACAAACAAGATGTTATCCGGCACCCCCACCCTCGATGAATCCTTTCAATAATACAGTGGGTAGATATGACCCTAAAATTGTCTTTATCAGTAACGCAGACCAGATGAAGGAGGTGAAGCTCTGATGACTTTGGGACTTGTGATAGAGCCTGGCGTTTGAAATCGAATCCGTCCCTCTTATCTGCGGTTCTTGCCTCTTTGATCACACTAGAGCAGTAGTGGATTATGGGACGCATACAAAGGTTTGCTCCCCAGGACCATTACGGTTACATTCTCTAGCCCCTGACATGCCTCTTCAACCCAGACGCTCTAAAGAACGCTCGCCTAGACTCGATAGGTGCATTGGCATCCCCCTCTCCCAAACCCAACGTTGACATCTGAAAGCAATTCCAGGTCTGTGTGTGGGGGCAGCCGGATTCCAGCGAGACCCCCTCACCGGCAGAGAAGGAGGGAAGTAAAGCATCGGGAAAAACAGAAATGGCAATTAAACAATCGCTAGCCTTTTGATGGAATTCCCGGCGGAGTTAGTCAAAGCGGGATTAATCACCAGACTGATCCTAGTTAGCCGTCCACATATCTTTTATCCTTTATTACTAGCTTGTGTTACTTCATCATTATTATCCTGAGAAACGAAATCCTTGACAGGTCATGAAAACTGAAACGTTATGAAGGTGTAAATGGGATTTTAATATCACGATTGTGTTAAAGCTCTAGGCGTTTGGATTTTAATTCAATAAACTGCCTTAAGATTACCATCTTAATTAATATCTTCAAATGATATTAGGTACAAAACGCAGTGTTAAGACTTACCACAGGAGGAATTACCTCCTTTAGTTTCCTCAGTTATCAGCTCATGTGAGCATTGTAATGGAACCATCAATTTGGTTTACGTTCTACCCAGGCAACAGGATAATTGCATGGATTTATATTCAAAATGGCTACTTTCCCTATTGCAAAATCAAGTTAATTGCTTTTTTCTCTCTCCATGTCACACAAATTTTGCTAATCGTACACTCGAACATATAATTTTATCCCAACAATTCAAAGCTTAATGTAAATTCAGTGAAATCTTATAAACTCTGTCAGAGTTTCCTCCTCTTCAAACACAGCATCATTTATCATTGGCTGTGTGTGTAATTGTCGGATGTGTTTTCGGTGACACGCAGACAGACACATATGGCTGCGATCACGTGCGTGTGTGCGTTTCCTCAACGGACTTATGCGGCTATGACTCAGACAACAGCATTGATGTTTTATGATACAGCTCACCCAGTCTTGGCAGGAGTAGAGACACAAGGATACGCAGGATGAATGTTTTACATCATGCACTTTACGGCCTCATTTGGAGACAACAGCTTGTACCGTGACCTCAAGACAAATACCACTCCAGAGGCGCCCCATCTCTAGAGCAAGAAAAGAGAAGGCCCCAATAAAAAGACGTGACACCTGGAGCTGAGACATCCGACACTAGCCTTGGTTCTCTCTTTTGGGGGAAGTTAGAGGTTCTGAGTGGCGAGACTTCTGCTGTAACTTGAAGCAGGTGGTGGGAAGCAGAAGTCCGGTGCCGGGACTCTTCGCTGTCATGGAACGGGATGGTTTCATTTGATAAAAGGGGTTAGAGATTAAAGGGACCTGAACGAAGATCCTCCAAGCTTTGATTTATGACGCTAGCGGGTGTAGGTGGCAGCATGACAAATAACCCGCTGAGAAATTGGAATGTCGTTTCTTTACTCTCAAATCTGGATGCATTCAAAATAAGGCTGGTGCGCTTAGATAAACGTCTGCACAGATGAGCTCTGGCAGACATTGTTGGCTTCAAAGTTCACCTTTTCTACTCGCTGTATTCTGAGATTTGACAACAAGGGACCTGACCTGTCTGCATGTCTGTCAATGTGGATGTATAAAGATAGGGTCCTAAAGATAGGGGTGTTATAGACAGAACAAAAGCTTGATTGCGATCCAGCGGGTCTTTCCAGATAACCCTAACACCCAGGCGTGCAGCCATGTAGTGGAGCAGACAACCGCAGGTGCACCAGATCAATCCCACCCAACACCATATGTTCAATATAAGTCCAATGTCCATACGCAAAGTATAAAGCCACTTTGACAGTGCATTAGAATAAACTGAACAGTTTAAATCCCTCCCCTACAAGCCAGAATCTGGTATAGTCTTCTGCCTGATGGTTTGATTACAGCATCCGTTGCAGGGTTTTTTCTGACATTGGTGTAAGTTCTCGTGTTTTCATGTTTTTTTACGGGGCCCGAGCTCCAGCCGTCTATAGGGAGTGGGCTACAGCGAAGCATCTGGCGGGTCTTGCCAGTTACATTCTTTCCAATCTGATAGAGGCTCTTATCGTTCTGAGATGGAGGTGCTGAGTAGGAGTTGTGTGTTGGGCTTTACAGTAACATCAACACATTCCTGTTCACATTCCTCACGGCCAGTGAAAACACTGCCGGTCTGATAACAGAAAGCGCAATCAAAACAGTGATAAATCGCGCCGGATATAAAGAGCAGCTTACCAAAACGTAGCGGCTTCAAACAAATACTTTCCATGGCAGCGCTAAATGCCTGTAATACCCCCGTTTCAGCTTCACCGACTGTGTTTTCTTGGGTCTTTGTCTCCGTTCCTCAAATCAACCATACTATGTTTCCAAACACTGGTTGGGTCACTGCAAGGTACCCAATATATCTTCTTGTTGACGACTGCTCAGCCCGTTGACTTGCTACATGACAAGGTTGCTATGAATATGTCTCGATAATCTCTGGGCCAGGAATGTCCCTGGACTTGATATACCTTATGAACTTTGCACATGTCTTCCACATGGTTTTAGCTCTGGTTTATCCAAAATTGCTAAGGTACCGATTTGTCATTGTTGAACAGATGTGTTTTCACTCGGTGCAGATGATTTTTTTCTTGATACAAAGTTCTATCCATCACCATGGAGGGTCTTAATGTCAAGCAGCAGGCCCATGCTGGGCTCATGTTCCCCTTCCTCCTACACCAGTAATGGGGATCATTGGGAATAGGTCTGCAGCGGGAGAGGGAAATCTTATCATTGATCCACCATCTCCCCTCCAATGCCACTCCCACTTCAAAGCCACGTAATGAGAAGCACCTGCCCCAGCTGGGCCGGGGAAGTCTTTAGTAAGAAGTGCAGATTGAGATAAAGCACAGGAACTGCAGAGAAGCAGGAGCTTTAAGTGAGCTCAGCAGTGATCAAGAAGCCAGGAAGATGCACAGCGAAAGCAGGAAGGCCAGGAAGATGCGTCGGCTTGACGGAGGCTCAGCTGAGGTCTGCCAGAGACCTTGCAGAAAGCTTCGCTCACATTAGATTAGCCCACTTTAGACGCCTGCTGAGCCTGTGAGGGGCGTTTACTATTAGCCGTGATCTCTGGCTATTCACTTTCGCTGAGACTTTGCTCCTGTCTTTAGATCTGCCACAGTAATCAAAAGCAACTCTGCCTTCTCAATCCAAGTGTTTTTTTTATGATGAGTGCTTTGAGGTGGACTTTAAATAATGTTGGGATTTAAGCATAGTTATTATAATAATATTGATTCAAGCATCAGTAGCATTATATTCAACAGGAAAAATGTCAGCGATGTTCATAATGGCAAATTGAAGCTGTCAATACATAGCTAAGCCGATGGAAATGAGGATTTGCATGTAAAGGTTATTTGAGTTTCAGGTGTTATTTGATGTTCTGCAGGGAAAGAATGAATATATGTGAAAAAAAAGAGAAGAAGCAGAGATATTGTTACAGACATCCTGTGTTTTGGTTACAAGTTATTGTTAATGTACATAATCACTGTTTTATGGTTTTCAAATAAGCCTGTTGCCGTTTAAAGGGTCCTGCTTTACTTTTTCACTTTATCTATTTGCTCTTAGTTAGTGTGTGATGTGAGTGGGAATATTTGGTCCTGCATGGGAGTCTGACAAAAAAGGAATTAAGGAATTAAGAGTAAGGTTTATACACTGCACAGTTTTCGCACACTCTGGTTGATCTGGTTGATCTTTTTGCACAATTGATAAAGCAAACAGTCACCATTGTTACCATTGTTTACACCTTTAAACCGCTAAAAATCACAGTTATGATAAAGGGCCAGACACTTCTGACACTTGCTCTAAGCTGTTGACCAATCACAGACTGAATCCGAAATGCATGATTTGGACACTATTTTATCCCATGATGCCACAGGAGCTGAGAAGTTGCCAAATTCGAAATGTTCTAAATTAACTAAGGCAGAAATTTCTTTTCAAGTGTAAGTGATATAGATACCAGAAGGTATGTTTTTCATGGTTCAAATGTGCTTATTTAACGCCTATGTACATTATCTTTGTGACTGTTGTTATTACATCATAGGTCAAAGAGCAGACAGGTCATATGTGAGCTTGGACCACAAAACCAGTCTTAGTCTTAATTAGCACGGGAACATTTGTAGTAATGGCCAAACATTAATTGTATGGGTCAAAATGATAAATTTTTCTTTTATGCCAAAAATCATTATGATATTAAGGATCATGTTCCATGAATATATTTAGTAAATTTCCTACCATAAATATATAAAAACTTATTTTTTGTAAGTGGATGCAGCAAAATTGCTTGCAAAAATGGCTGGGAACACGCGTACAAATTTCACTCGCTGCTGCCCGCTCTTTGGGAATTACCCACTCAAGTTGTAAATGTATGTAAAGCTTCTGCTCTAAAATGTCTGCTTTCGGTTTCATTTAATCTCCACAACGTCATTACAGCGGTAAGCCAATAGAGAGCATTAAAACAAACCTGTTTCTTCTTAGCAACGGCGCAACAGCATCTCTGAATAACAACTTAAAAGGCGATTTTCTCAATACTTTGATTTTTTTGAACCCTCAGATTCCTCAGATTTAAATTGTTGTATCTCGGCCAAATATTGTCCTATCCTAACAAACCATACGTAAATGGAAAGCTTATTTATTCAGATGATGTAAAAATCTAAATTTCGAAAAATTGACCCTTAAGACTGGTTTTGTTATCCAGGATCATATGATAATGAAAAGCATTAAGCCTAAAAATTCTAGTACAGTCTAGAAACAAAACCAAGATTTCATCAAAATGCATATATGAGCAAAAGAGCATTTTTTCTAGAAAAATTTCAATGCGAACGATAACACTGCAATGATCCAATTATAATGAATGAAGCCAATGCCATTATAAGTGCAATGAGTAAGTTCACTGCAATTCACTGCATGCAAACTGTTGCATATTATGGGTACAAGCACTTATTCATTGAAAAAACAGAACACCTGGAAGTTAAGCATTGTGCGCTATAGGGAGGCTCAGAGATTACGTATCTTTGTATGCAAAACCCGTAAGCGAGTTAGCATTTTAGGACTTCCGGTTCCATCGCTCCAAAGTCTGTGGGTTTTTTGAATGGGTTTTTGGTAAATCGCCCGAAATAAGGTCTGTGGTAAACAAAACCTCTAAATATTTCCACGTTTTATTCTGACATAAAACACACCAATTATAACCCACTTGTGATTTTTTAAAGCCTTACTGTGTCTTAAAAACGGCGGTAGCTAACAAGTCACCGCGCATATTAAGCTCACAAATAATGAAACATGGGCACAAATCTCTTAAAAAGTAGATGCGGATTCATTCACGGAGTAATTACTTACCAGGGAACACATTTTTAATAAAGTTTGAAAGAGTTGTCGGAGGCTTGGTGGTGGTGACGTTGATATCGAGCGACCTTACTTCTGCCGATTGTATTTCGGCTTCAAAAGTAACAAATGTGGTGTTCATTTGTAAAGATTATCTTGATAGACAAAAAAGTGTAAACATCATAAACCTTTGTTAATCACAGAGCTTATTTATTGCGATCTTCCAAAAGTCTGTGGGAAAAATGCATAGGTCAAGGGAACCAGCCCGGTGCTTACTTCCGGGTTAGCCTACAAAAATAAGTAATCTCTGAGGTACTGGGTTGTAAACGAAATAGACCTTCAGCCAGAGGATCATCTTAAATATGTTAGCCTAGTTTCCATGAAAAGTAACAATGTAAACTAAATTTTATACGGAATTAATGCAATAATGTTATTTTTATAAGTAATATTCCCCATCCAGGTCCTGAATCTCGTCAAAGTCATATAAGACCATGTGCATCCAATCAAACACTGGCCATCTGCCACCTCACCACACCTATTGTTTACAGCACCTCACAAAACTACATCTACCAAACTTTGCACAATTCAGAACTTTGGCTCTGCTTAGCTAAGAAACCAAATAGTTAATGCACAGTTATCCTCCATCATTCGAAGATCATTAATCATTGTGTCGTAATGCAGAAAGACTTATTCAGAATTTTCATTTTCTTTCGAAATTTGTAAGCACGATGTCTAGCTGTGCAGCTGTCTCCAGGTTTGTCACTGATTTATCATTTACAAGATTTGGAGTGATAGTGGACCCCAGAAACGGTTGTTGCCTCTGACTCTGCTTTATGGGCGGTATCCCGTTTACAGACCACACTCACAGTGGTAGAGCCAAGTGTAATTAACATACTGTAACCTTGACCAGACTGCAACTCTGAATCACTGATGTCATCATGTTGGTGATCCGGTTTGTAATGGAGGATCTGGGCTGAGGTGGCTAGGAACTCCTGAGCGGTTTAAGAGTTGGGTAATGTACTGGAATTCAGTATGCTTAGTCACGTAATATGCCTGTTGCTGGAATAGAGTTTGCATATCATTCAGCAGGTTACAAAGGGCAAATTCCAGTTCAATGTGTTGATAAGTTTTTAAGAAGAGATTTTGAGAAATGTCCTGTTTGGAAGTCAATATGGGCCAAAGTTGTTTGGTTACCAACGTTCTTTTGTATTCTGCAAAGGAAAGTCATACAGGTTTGGAAGAGTTATTTTTGGGTGAACTATCCCTTTAAACACTGTGCAAAATGTTGTTGACCAGCTATGCTTGTTATTTCAGCGGGTACTTACACCCCAGTTTGGCGCAGACCAGAATCCGAGCTGTCATTCATCACCACACGACCTCCGTCTTGTCACCTGACCCACTTCTGGTGCCACTGTTGCGACGGGTGTTTCTGTGGCCTCCCTGATAAGTGTAGGAGGCTAATTGCTGCGGTTTGTCACCCTGCCAGAGTATGAGTAGGTTGGCCAGTTTCACTCCTTGGCATGTGTGTTATATAAATACACATAGAAATAGTCCCACACTCCATCACTGCCCGCTACACACACAAACTAACAGGCCAGCGTAATGAGTTTCGAGCAGGGTGCCTGCTAATGTGGTGCCACGCGACAGCAGCTTCTGGTGTCGTTTTCTACACTGCGCTTGGGTTCGTGATTCAGCTGTTAGTCTTATTGAATGATTGTGGACTTGGTACGCTGTTCTTCATCCAATCAACACTTTGACCGAGACTATTAGCGGCATGACCTCGGGCTGTTAAAGATTTCCCTCACTTTCTGTGAGAACTGATGGACAGCGGTGATGGGAAGTCGAGTCCATTACTGTACTGCGATCAGTCGTGGAAGTGGAGTTGTCTTTAGTGTAAAAATCGATTCCTTTTGTGTCTTTGGGAAAATAAGAGATGCTTGTGGAAGCTGATGGCTGTGTGTTGTATGCTCTGACAGAAAATGTGACGCATTATAAGACAAAGCAGTTCAGCCTTCTGTGCTATAGTACTGTATGTGTAGAGTGTAAGCCGCATATATGTTTAGTAACTGAAAAAGGACATTAAGATCATACAAATGGATAAATTAGGGCCATATAATTTTTAGTTTTTACCAAATTCGTTTTTTCCTTTTTAGTTTTTCTGAGTTCTGTATCTTCAATGCTTTATTTACTTTTGTCCATAAATATACTTGTGTTCTTGTGTACTGTAGTATATTTGAACCCTACTATAGTAAATATTAAAGTATACTATAGTTTTTACCACAGTTTATAAATTTACTACAAATTCATTATTTTATCATCTGGTTCAAATTAAGCAGACTTTTATTTTGGCGGGTTGTCGCGCAGACACTTGAGTTTCAGTGTGGTTGACAGTAGCTTCAAACTGTGAAATGCTCGTAAAATAAACTTAAAACAACTCTGTGGATGAAGTTCATGTGTTTGTTCATGTCATTGTATAGTAAGATACAGACAAATCCACGAGTGTCACGCTTGTAACATGTTAAAGTGTGCATCTCATTCACTCACGGACACGCAGAACAAGCAGAGGACAAATTTAAATAGTAGAATTCCGCTTTCGTGATTCCAACATCGTGCAGATCATAGGGCTCTAGATCAATGGACTTGTTTCAGCCGGAAAACAAGTTTTAATTGCAAAAAACTAAATAAAAACGAAAATATATAGTGGTGCGCTATTAGTTAACCTCACACACAAACAAGCACAACGACAAATGCACTTCACACAAACAAGCGGCTCTGTCTTATGCACCTGCCAAACTATATCGCACGCGTGCTACACTTTTAAATTTATTCGTAACACAGACCGATTTTTTTCGTAGCATGTTCCAAATTGCAAATTTGCAGTTTATTTCTGTAATTTAACACATTTTAACCATAACATTTCAATTAGTATTTTTAACAGTAAATGTCTGTAAAAATTCTGCATGAATTATGACAACTTAAGTCAGGATGTTTTTACGTGTTTTTATTGCTCTTAGGCCATGAAAATGAATGTGAAATTTTCACATACACTATGAACAAGAATTTTGAGATGCCCCCTTCTAATAAACATGTTAATCTATTCTAGTAATTCTAATCCAAACTAATATTAATGCTATACCATAAAATACCATACTAAATCATTTTGTTTCCATTGTTATTGCAGTTTTGGAAGGGCTTTTTCTGTTCTGAAATGACTGTACCCCTGTGTACAAGTCAATTTTGGGTTTGGGTGAAAAGGTTTGGCTCAAAGGTGTTCAGCTGGGTTCAGGTCTGGGGTTTATGCAGACCAGTCAAGTTCTTCCACACTAAATCAGTCATTTAATTTTGAATCTTGCTTTTTGCACAGAGGCATTGTCATGTTGAAACAAAAAAGAGCCCTGACCAAACTGTTGACATACAATTATAAGCATACAACTCTCTAGAATATCATTATATGCTGTAGAATTAAGATTTGTGCTCACTGGTTAGAGAATTAAAGTAGTCAAATTTGTTCATTAGAAGTGGGCGTCCCTACACTTTTGTCCATATACTGTATTTTTCCACACATACTGTATACTGTACACATATTTTCAAAATGCAATCTATAGGATGATCCGCTAGTGTCCCCTATAGCGGCTATGCAAGTAATGTATGCATCATATGTCAGGACTTGTGACCAGAAGCTTGCCGGTTCGATCCTCAGGGCCAGCGGGTAACGACTGAGGTGCCCTTGAGCAAGGCACCTTACCCCTACTTGCTCCCCGGGCGCTGCAGTGATAGCTCCGGGTGTACGTGTGTTCACCACTTGCTGTGCGTGTGTTCACTACTCTCTCTCTGGATCCAAAGAGGTCACATTTCGGGTATGGGTCACCATACTTGACAAATAGGTCACTTCACTTCACCAATGTTGTACACTGTAGTACAACTCTGTGCATGAAAGTGTTGAAAACATTTACTGTGTGATATTGACTGTAATGTTGTAACCCTAATGAAATACTTCTCAACATAGCTGTAATCTCGACTAATACTTTTTTCTTTTTGCAATTTACACCCTGTGAATGCATTTCTTCCTGTGGTCAGTCACATCCATCATTCAGTGCAATGCTTTTGGGGATTGCATACTTATTAGGGCCACTCTGCAGAGAGGGCAAGACACTGTTATTTCAGGAACTTGTGAATGACAGCTGGGCGTTAAACTCGAGGCTCTGGTCTCTGGAAGCTTCGTATCCCTCTGTGGTTTTGCCATCAGTCTTCGGTGGACCTGAGTGGAACTGGCAGGACAAACATGGAAAGTGTAATTTTGTGCTGGCCCCTCTTTCAACTCCAACAAAGTGACATGTGGAAATGTGGTTGTGAAGCCTCCATTTCTAACTGTGACTATTTCCCTCACTTCAATGAAAAGAGATCAAAAGCCAGCTGGATGTTGCAACTACGGCCTAGCGGTTAGCGCACACGCACATGGTGTTAGTGGTGTTCAAATGGGTAACACAGGTTTGTAGCTGACTTGTGACATGAACCATGATCCCACCTGATCCCACTTCTCACTCCTCCCTAAAATGTCCTGTTTTTTCTTATCTTTAGTATGAGTACAAATGGCAAAGAGGCTGTTTTACTAACTACATTTTTATTCTCACATAAGGAATACTTTCTGTTGGACAGATTTTTTATTTTCCTTCACTCTAAAAACAGTTATGTTGAAAACAACACATTTTGTGTTCAGTTAAGGAAAACACATTAATAACATCTCTGTGTTATTTCTTGGGACATCACATTTTGTGTTACTTTCAGCACAACTTGTGTTAGAAGAAATCAACATGATGTGTGTTGAAAGTAACACATAACGTGTTAAAAAAATAACACTAAACAATGTGTTAAAATGAACACATCTATTTTAAGAGTGTTATGGGGTTAGGGTTACTGTGAAAAAAATACCCTATAGAATAAAATAGATTTTAATGCAATTATTGAATTGAATTGACTTACATTTAATTAAAAGTCCAATAAAAATTGTAGTGAACATTTTTTCTCAAAGAGAAGATATACAACAAACATTAAGAATCGCACACAAACAATTTTTTCCGATATAATATTGCCAGTACCCTACTGATTGTCCGGAAACAGGCTGGCTGGATAGATAGACAGGCAGATAGATGATGGACATGCCCCTACTCATAGGTTTTGTTTAAAATTTGTCCCCTAAAACCTAAGTCTATTCCTGAGCATCTATTGCAAATCCAAGTTAAACAAAACCACTCCAAAGAGGATAAGAGGATTATTTTTATTAGGAATCATCCAAGTTGGTTGACAGTGGTATTTACGCTGTCTTTAGATTATTCAAAGCATGAGATGCGCATTACAAAACTGGGAGGGCGTTCCCTTTCAAAATGCAAAATGATGATACAAAGTGATATACTGTAGTTTAAATCCAGCTGTAACACATCCTGACAAGCTGAGGCTGCTTTTAGTCATCTTTTCTGTCACCTTACTGCCACATCCAGAATTCACACAAGCTGTTGTCAACAAAGAAAAAGACCAAAGCAGTAGCACAATGCAGCTGACTGCAATATATTTAGTCAGGTCAGGTGGAATAAATGAATGAACTCAATCCTGTAGATTCACACTTTACAATAATCAAAAGCATACAGCCCATTCAGACCAACAGGGGAATTTTTATAAGCCACACTTAGTGCACCCACAGCGAACTGGCACTTTTAACATCCTATGGAATCCTGTCAAAGTCCTCTTTCCATGTATGCCTTGCAACACTAGTGGCATTGTTAAAGCGGCACGTTCAGAGGTAATCACCACTGAAGTTTCCAAAAAAAGTTGCAAAAGCACTGCAATCCCCTCGCTGTGTCCTGAAGTAGGCCAACCGGTCTGATCAGCCTCAGGACTATTGCTTCAGTGGCGCACAATTGCGGTCTTATGGGCTGGAGTCCTTCCCGAGTCATTTTATTCACCACACAATGTTGCATTTGCTCAGCTCAGCTCAGCTTTTTCTCTCATCTCTTTTCCCATTCTTTGTACAGTGGAGCCGCTGTAAACATAATATCAGGCTTGATTTAGCCAGAGCCTCGGTGCCCATGTTTGACTGCGGCCCACTTGCTTGCTGAGGGATTGAGTTCCCACTGCCAGTTCAGCTCTGAACATTGTTTCCCTTGGGCCCGGGCCACCCGAGGCATTTCCAGCCCATTCAAAGTAAACAGCAACACAGCTGCTAACTCTCCTGTCAATGAAAAAGTGCTTGGCATTCGACCGCCACCTTCCAGGGTTCTCCTCATAATGCGTGGCATTTCTAATTTTCTCATGTTGACAAAAGTCTGAGCGAGAAAAGGAGGACATTGTTCAGCCTTGTTGAGCTTTTGTGTGGATTCACCCTCTCTGAACCATGAGGCTTTCTCAAACACCCTCTCGCTGCTACCAACAGGGACCTCTCAGACCTCCGTCCTGTTGCTATTCTCTCACGGACAAAAATGACTTTTTCAAGTCGGGTTAATTAAAATGCTTTGCCGGGGATTTCAAACCTCACCATTTCTCAATGGCTCGTTCGACGCGCCCCCGGGAAAAACCTTGTTTCCTTGATTTAAATCTGCGAAACCCTCCAAAGGTCCACTTGTGTTGCAGTTGGCTTCATTTCGGTTCTCTGAAAGGCGAAAAAAGCCAGTGGGGGAAACGGTGAGGCCAGCCAAGCAGGAAAGTGATAGACTTAGCACAGATTTGACAATTAATAACAATTTCTGGTCAGACTGAATTTCAAGAGAGTAAAAAACAGACCGTCAGGCAATCACGGAACTGTGAGAGATGGATGTCGGCCAGCACGAGGTCAGTCTCATGAAGAACGAAGAGCGGAGCGTCTACTGGCCTGATGTCTACAAATAGCCCTCTAATGGCCAATCGCTAACGGTTGCTCCTGGCTAAACTGTTCCAACAAAACATGTGAAACACGTTCGACCCAACATTTCCCAAAACTTCTCTATAGAGTCTGATGAATGCTTATGTTAACAGCTCTGAGTAGTGTGGATGGAGGAGGTGGAGGTCAGTGCAGATGGTCTGCATGTGCTGGACTCAATCAGGATTCTGATCTCAGAGGTTGGTGTTAATTACAGATTATTACTGAACCACAAATACATGTCGGGTTGGATAGTTTGGCCAGGGACAATCGTTATTATTAGTGACAGTTTGGCTGACAGCTTTGAGACTAGGGTACACAATTCACTTTTATCCATCGGTCAGAATAGTAAGAGAATGGTGAATTAATGTGAATTGTGAGTTGAAAATATATGCAGTAGGAAAATATATATATTTAACCAGTTTGTCCAGTTTCATTTTCTGCAAATTAACATTAATTTTATTTGTGATTGCAGTATTTTATGGCACTAAACAAAAACTATAATTTCACCAAAACACATTTGTGACCCTGGACAACAAAACCAGTCTTATGGGTCAATTTTTCGAAATTGAGATTTTTACATCATCTGAAATCTGAATAATTAGGCTCTCTATGGATGTATGGGTTGTTAGGATAGGACAATATCTGGCAGAGATACAACCTTTTAAAACTCTGGAATCTGAGGGTGCAAAAAATAAAAAAATTGAGAAAATTGCCTTTGAAGTTGTTAATCAGGGGCACTGTGGCAGACCATCCACTCACAAAAATAAAGTTTTTATATAATTAAGGTAGGAAATTTACAAAATATCTTCATGGAACATGATCTTTACTTAATATCCTAATGATTTTTGGCATAAAAGAAAAATCTATCATTTTGACCCATACAATGTTTTTTGGGCTTTTACTAAAAATGTTCCCGTGCTACTTAAGACTGGTTTTGTGATCCAGGGTCACATTTATAAGTAGTAAATTCTGAAAAACGGAAAATAATAGTGGTGTCGAGTTTTTCCAGGGCTTTATTCTATCCTTCAAAGTTTAGAGTCATTTACTTTATTCTTCACCTTTTCCAAATGTTAGAAGCAAACTCATCAAAATAAAGTAACACAAATTATTGAAATTAGAACTATGTGAATTATGTTAAAACAACAAAAAAATCCCAAATAAATAAAACATATTTTAGCATCCTCAAGTAAACACTCTGTTCAAAATGTTACAAGACTTAAATTTTATGTTTGTGCAATAATGTTTTTGTCTATAAAACTAATCTAAATATGCAAAGAGCTTTAAGATCAATGTTGCCTATATGTATTTTTAATCATTTTAGACTAATTTTGCCCACTGTAATATACACCGTACATATAAAAAAAAAGAAAACATTAAAATGAATGTTCCAAGGACATGGGTTCGTGTGCAAAGAAATGCACATACTGAATTAAAATGAATGTTTACAGTTCGAATGCCCTGCAAGAGCATAAATGTAAAATTACCCGCTGTACTGTACAAGATGTACACTGTAAAAATGATTTGTTGATTTAACTTAACAAAAATTAACTTACCCTGCTGCCTTAAATAACATAACAATTTTGCATCAAATTCATGTAATAACTACTATTTTTACATTGAATTAATTCAAAATTTTAAGGCTGACGGGTAACACATTTTTTAAAGTTCGCATCCGGCGGGTGAGATGGTCTGTGAGGTCACAGCTGGACATGTGAATGTGACGATTTGATTTGCTTTTGCGGCAAATTGTTCTTGCTTTCGTGTTTGATTCGATTAAAGGACTCCGAGATGAGCGAGACCATTAGCCTCTTGTTAAGACCTCTCTGCAAGTTCAACCTATAATCATCTCATCACGATATCCATCCATATTCCCTTACATGAATATTGCTCTAGCCCTGAGTGAGGTTCTGGGAAGCATCACGGGAGGGGTGTCAAGTTTATCAACTGCACCGCGAGACGTGCGCCTGACCACACCGACATCATTTCTCCATCTCCCCGTATGCAGATGGAATTCCGGCCGCAGGAAAAATGGAGTTAGAAGAGCCAACAGCTGGACGCTCCGCTCAGCTCTTTTTCAGTATTGGGGTCCGTGATAACTCCCTAGTAAATTGGATCATCAATCTTCCAGTCATACCGGGGGAAAAAGTCTTACGTTGTAGCGTCAGGGTTAGCCCCACATATGGAACTGTTTATCGGCTAATCCTGATAGAGGCACGGAGTGCGTAAGGGCACCAGATAGATACCACCTCCCACCCGTCCGCTTCTCAACCAAAAAGATCAACCGTATTAACCACTTCCACATTAGAAACCTCTGACTGTAGCGCTGAGCCCGTCTAATCGCGAACTTCCTGCAACGGGAGAGAGTAGGTCTGCTAGACTTCGATATTTTTCTTGGAATTATTCCATTCCCATTGTTCCTGCGCTGAACAACAATGCAGATTTTTAAAACATTGATTTGTCTGACATGAGTAATTGAGAAGGAAGGAGTGAGACGTGTCGTAGGAATGTTCGCGTCTCAAGGCTTCACGTCAGATGTGGCACATTCTGACAACAGAGACAGGTCAAAGATCAAATGTGTAAAAAAAAGACCGCCTCAGGTCTGGCCAAACCGACGATGTCTGCGGGCCTTAGCAGTTGGCGTGGAATGTGAGCTTGCAGAATTACAAACACATCATTCGACAGGACTGTGGCAACATCTGGCGATAGTTTTTTCCATGTGTTTGTTTGCTAAAGCTAAAAGACAAATATCAAAATGAGCGTACACGCCGATAAAGATCTCTTACTGTTTCGTGGATTAACCGAGCGTTTCTGGCTGTCTGAAACTCAAAAGGGGCGCGAGCCGGACAGCGTGTGTCCGGGGGACCCCGGGACGTTGTTACTGGCAGGCCCCTGTCACAACTCTCCACCTCAAATGCTCTCTCCCGCCCTCCGCCCGCCCGTTCGTACAAGCTAGGACAATGTGCATGTAATTATCAGTCGTATGTGGCAGAAGCAGCTGAGGTCTCGCTGCCTCGTGGCCACACGTAGCGCCGGATCTGAAGGCTCACATGCAGAACTCCCAGGCCTCTGGTTGAAGCGGCCACCGTGCAGACAGCAGGAGTCTACAGCGGAGGCCGTCATTTCAATTATCACCCAGCACCAGTTCACAGAGGTGCCAGACAATGCAAACGGATGCAGACTTCCCATTCGGGTATCGTTTACCCATCACTTGTGGGAAAGAATTAAGATTTGTTTTGTAGTTTAACAGCCGTTGGCAGGGCTACAAAAAGGAAAGTGGAAATCTACAACCCATAAAGTAAATTTTGCCGTGGAATTAAATGCTTGACTGTTTCCCTCAGTCCCGCATGAGCAAAAAGGAGGAAATTTCGACCCGGGAAAATGAGAAATCCTTCCCTGGTCTCCTCGGTTACAAAACCACAGGATGACAATGCCTAAACTGTCAAAGAGAGAGAATATATAGACTGAGGGAAATGCCATATAAGACAGTTCCCCCACGGCAAACGGATAGGCCGAGAGATTTACATAATTGCTGAAAAGTTTGGATTTCTTTTTATGTTCAAGTGTTCCATTTAAAAAGCAGTCTCATGTCTCATGGTATGCTAATGGATTTTTTCCTCCGACAGGTCTTTGGCTAGGCCCTTCCCTTTCCTGCCAGAAACGCTGATCGGCAACATCCATGCCAAGTCTTTCCATGATCTAGCCGTTCGCTTCCATCGGTTGCAATGCAGAAAATGAAAAGGTCAGTTTGATGTTAACTGACCGGCCTTAACTCACAAAACTCGTATCACTTTACCTAGTTTTGACATTTATAGTGCATATTTCACTGCTATTTGTGTTCAATTTGATGACTAACCTTTTAAGTTAACTATGACTTTTTTGACGTAGCCAAGTTGTGCTGAAAATCCGCAGACACGGTCATCTTTCCAGTGCATTATGTCTTAAATGTGTTATGGGTTCAGTTTTTAAAGCTGATAGAAGTTCATCCAAATCTGAAACTTCTCTCATAATTACTCGCCCTCAAATTTATTGCATCTCAGATGTTTGACTTCCTTTCTTCAGCGGAACACAAACAAATAAGTTCTTATACGACTCAAAATGGTGAAGCTCAAAAAAGCACATCCATCTACTGTATCATTTAAAGTCAACTAAATGGGTTAGTAAATGTCTTCTAAAGCAAACTGATATTGATGGCAGCATACAGATCAGCAAGATAAGTTTAAATATGGCAGAACTTCAATAATGTTGACTCTACTACACTCTCAAAAAGGATGTGCTATTCTTTTTAACAAATTATGCGTAATTTGAACACATTTTGTGCTTGTTTTGTATTAAATAAATAAATGAATGGGACATCACGAGTTGAGTTAACAATAAACCAAAATGCGTTGTTTTTAGAATGTACTTTCATATGCGTATTTTGTCACAAGAATCAATGAGATTCAACATTATCATTGAAAATTTAAATTTTACTGTGCCGTTATATTTGAAAGAACCACATGGATCTGTCTGTATGTTGCCATGTATACATGACATATGGACTTCTAAATGATGAAATCTGAAATAATTTCTCACACGCACATATTATAAAAGGATAGTTCAACCCCAAAATGAAACTGGTATGACCACAAAATAAGATATTTTGAAGAACGTTGGTAACCAAACAACATTGGCCCCTATTGACTTCCATTGTATGGAAAAAAATCCATTAAGATGTTTCTTTAAATTTATATTTTTTGTGTTTGAAGGACATTTAATAAATTAAAATAATTCATACAATTAATGAAACTGGAGGACATTAATAATGGATGGACGTGCTTTTTGGAGCTTTGCTATGTTGACCCCCATATGACGGGATTTTAATATAAACTGATTTGTTCGTGTTTAATTAAAGAAAGGAAGACATATACATCTGGTACAGCATGAGGGTAAGTAAATAATAAAAAAAAATATTTGGGGGAACTTTTCCTTGAACTCTGTCATTCCTACACCACCAACAAATGGTTGGTGTGCTTCACTTTGTCATGGCTCTGCTTCATTTAGTCATGTTTTTCTTGGTCCTGTAGCAGAGCCATGACAAAGTCTTTGGTTATGTGTGGAGAGAAACATATTATTGTCCTTTTGACAATAATATGCGTTCTCTCCAGTGTCTTGTCATTGGCCCCGCCCCTCTGCGGAATCCGACAGGGGAGCGAGAGCTTGGACGAATATTTGGAGAGGTTCCTGGACGTCGCCGAGAATGGCGTCTTTGGGGAGGAGCAGCTTGCCGTGCTTTTCAACTCCGGTCTCAGGAATCCACTCTCGAGGGCGGAGATGAGGGCGTTGGGGCCGCTGGACTTCAACGCTGTGTGGCTGCTCCAGCCGGAGCCAGCCGTGCCTTATACCTCCTTCCATCACCCGACCACCAGCCGGGTGGCTCGGCGGAAGAAGAAGAGGCAGCGGCGGGCAGCGTGGACTCCAACCCAGCCGGTGCAACCGATGTCCAGTCCGGTGCAGCCAACGTCCAGTCCGGTGCAGCCGGCGTCCAGTCCGATGTCCAGTCCTGTGTCCAGTCCTGTGTCCAGTCCGGTGCAGCCGGCGTCCAGTCCGGTGATCCAGCCGGCGTCCAGTCCGGTGATCCAGCCGGCATCCAGTCCGGTGATCCAGCCGGCGTCCTGTCCGGTGATCCAGCCGGCATCCAGTCCGGTGAACCAGCCGGCATCCAGTCCGGTGATCCAGCCAGCGTCCAGTCCGGTGGTCCAGCCGGCGTCCAGAAACTGTTCCCCCCATGAACTCTTTTGTTCCCCACCCCCCCTCCCATGTTTGTTGTTTTTGTTGTCTCACCCCAATCCTATGGTTATTTTGTCTTGCCTGCCTTTGCTCTTGTTTTCTTTGTTTTGCCTTGTCCTGTCTGTCACCCAGTCGGTCTTGTCTCGTCCGTCTACCCCTTGGTGAGCACCTGGAGGTGCTCATTAAAGGGGGGGCTTCTGTCATGGCTCTGCTTCATTTAGTCATGTTTTTCTTGGTCCTGTAGCAGAGCCATGACAAAGTCTTTGGTTATGTGTGGAGAGAAACATATTATTGTCCTTTTGACAATAATATGCGTTCTCTCCAGTGTCTTGTCATTGGCCCCGCCCCTCTCATTTCCCGTATTACTTCCCGGCCGTGTTCCATTACCCTCTCATGCCCTGTGTCATTATCCCTCGTTTGTCTTTCCTATATATACCCTCTTGTTTCTTTATCTAGTTGCTTGTGGATTGTATTGTGTACGATCGTTGTGCTTACCTGCATTGATGTCTTCCTTCGTTCCATGTGTGCCTTGTTCGTGCTGTTTCTACCCAGTCTCGTGTCTTGCTTCTGTTCCTGCTCCCCGTCTAGTGTTGGTATTTGTTTAGATTATTCTTGTTATTTTTACCTTGTTTTGTCTTGCCCCCTCGTGGGAAGTTTTTGTTTTACCATAGTATTCTCAGTTTAGTTTTTCCCCATTGTGGGTGTTTTAGTTTCCGTTTTTGTTCTTTGCTTGTAATAAAGTGTTTCATTAACCCCTTCACTACCTGCCTGCATCTGGGTTCTCTTTCACGCCAGTCCGTGACACACTTAAGGTCTTTGCACGTACAGTCCGAAATTTTCGTATGCGTTTTTTCGTATTTGGCTCTCGTCTGTGTCTCTGAATTATCAAAACACCTCTCAAAAATGCTTGCTACGGATGCGAAAAATGCAGAAAATCGAACCCAGTCTGAATTTTTTTATGACGGACGAAAATATCGGAGGCAGTGTGTAAATGTGATTATTACACGGCTCGTTGGAATGCTTGATTCTGATTGGCCAGTTGCGACATTTGCAGGTTCGTTATTCCCCGATAACAACCACTCAAAACTAATAACACACAGTAACCCGGATGCAGCAAATCATTTTGACAGTTTTTTTGACAAATTAAATATGAATATGTCTTTAAATAACATATATGACATTATATTTACAAATAATTAAACCAAATTGCCTGTTCGTGACTGTCGTTTCTTACCTTAAAACCGAAAGTAAACTGCTTTTCCTCACGGAAGGTCCGCATTCGGTAAAAATGAGCTAATAAAATATTTCAAATTCACATTTCATGTCTTTTTTTCTCATGTGGTTAGTAGCTGTGTAATAAGCGGGATAATGTACAAGCAGCCGGCTGTTAGTGCAAAATAATTAATTTAATTGATTTCTTTAAGTTATTTATTTAACTTATTTCTGCGATAACAACCGGCTGCCTCTACATTATCCCTAACTTGACACAGCGTGAGGTCGTATTTATTTTTTAACGTGCGGAAATTTCGATGCAAATTTCGGACTCAATGCGCAATGGCCTTTACACTTCCCCTGCCTGCCATTGATGAGAGAAATAGATAGTCCCGCCTCAAACTCACACCATTGTTTCAAACAGTATTGCTGAGTTGGGCTGGTCAGGAGGAGTCTTAACCAAACAGAGCGATGTTTTAATAGGACCAAGGAGCCACAACGTTTACACTTTTCATCAACCTGCAAATGCTTACTTATAGCTGTCTCTGCATATTAGGCCAAGACAGGAGAAATAATTCTAACGTTGACAAAATTAAACAATTCAGCTTTTAACACTTTATGACGGTGTATGTTTAGCATTAGACCGGTTGCTATTTTTCTCGGCCTTCAAAGGCGCCCGTGCGTCCTGTCCACAGTGCAGTTTTTCACTCCTGACAGCAGAGAATAAGAAAATGAATTACACTTTCTTAATGAAGACGTACATTTGAGTCCGAGGGATGCATCTGCTGCTGTGTGTAGTAATCGTGCTTGAGTGTTTAGCACGGCTGTTTGGGGGTCACTCTGTGGGTAAGAGTTCTTTGTTTTAAGGTCTGACCCGAGTACACATGTGGAGTATTGATATCCCTTGTATGCCCATTCTCTACAGTGTTCCACAGGTGGAAGCTCTCTAGACATTCCTCACTCCTGACGTGAAGAAGCGAATAGAAAAAAGCAGTCTGTAAATCTGGCACATCACCCTTATTGACACAAATCACAGATTTATGGACTCGCGGCCATGTGTGTGTGTGCGCATTAAAGGAAGTGTAAAGCATATGTTTTGCAGCTTAACCTCACGCACGTACCTGTGGTCTGTAGAGCTTAATGCGCCTCACTTTGCTTTCAGGAGGAATAATGTAAGTGAATTAAGCTGGCAGATGGGAGTTAATTCAATCTACTCAGTGTGTTAAACAAGTATTCTCTGTGTGCTTTAAAACCGTTATCGAGTAAAGTCCTACCCTTACACACCTGTTATCTTCTACCGAATGTTTATCAAGTCCGTGGAGCAAGCAGGTCTTTTCAAGCTCCTGTTAAAAAACAATTCCCCTTACATTTTTTAACTGTCCTTAATATTTGAGTGGCTTCTTTTTTGTAATGTCTTGCAAAGTAAGGCACGCAGACATAATATTTTGAATAAGAATATTAAAAAAACGGCATAAATAAACGACAGCTTAACCTAATTCAACATCATAACCATACCAATCTTCTCAATATGGTAAAACCACCAGTTGTCTGTACGATTTAGTTAGATGACGTTTGTCACCAGACGGGGGCGCTACGACTGCAAAATGGGAAGCAAAAATCATGGAGAGAAAAAAATCATGTAAAGTGTCTTAAGAGTGACAGGACTTGAATTATCTTTACAAAAATATGTAATCCGAGGATTTTTTTGTCTGTGAGTTATTGGGTGGTAAATTTGAATATAGTGTTTCAGTATTTCATATCGGAATCTTGGTTTAGTCACACTTCTTCATTCTTTTGCTTGCACTTTGCCTCTGCTTGTTGGGTTAATGGTATACTTTCTGTGCTCGGTTTTATAGCCCACTTTAAATTATTTTGTAATTGATTTTAATTAAAAAAAACTTCTTAAAAGTAGCCGTTAATGTGTTCTCGAGCTTTAACGTTGGCACTGTCACAATGTAAAATCGAGTCAAATATTAGATTATTCACTAAGTAGTCCGACTTTGTATCATCTCGAAATGCGAACGACCGTGTCTCTTAATTTAACACTGCGGTTTGTGATTCATTACTTTGTGTTTATCCCTCAGAGTTAACGAGCATTTTGTGTGGGCTGAGCGGAGTTATTTGAAGCGCTCCCAAAAACTTCTCGAGTCGGGACCCCAGATATCCCTGCATGACATCACGCAGATGAGCCAGTAGGAGTTTGGGGGCTGGAAATGAAATAGGTACGAGCTCCGCTCAACTTTCTCAAATCACTATCAATGAGGATTTGCATGCTGGTCCTAAAAAGCGGATTCGCCGGACATTGATTTTCAATCCCTTTGGACATTTGAATATGTTTTCCACGGGACTTTATTCTTATTAGTCCGTGATGTGCGTTTGCAACTTTTGATGCGCATCTGTGCGTTTCAGCGGTGTGGAGACATCCCAGATGCGACTTTACATTTGAATGAGCAAAGCTTTTTTCCTGATGTATTTTTATAAGTTTTCAGAGTTGGAGCTATCAGTTTAATACCTTGTTGGTTACTTTTCCCCTCGTCTTACCTGGAGACTTTTGCGCTCTGGACCTGACTGATTCTGTTTAAAGGAGCATACATTCGCTTTGTGTTATTAGTTCGTTTTATTTAATTTTCGTTTTCTTGTATTGCTGTAAGGCTGCTATCAGAGGATCTATGATGCGGTGGGTGAAGTCTTGTGGAATAATAACTCTGCTGTGCGCGTGTCTGTGCTGTGTCTCTGTGAATGGATGCCCGCATAAGTGCAGTTGTTCGGGTTCTCATGTGGATTGTCAGGGTCAAGGCTTCAAGACTGTACCCAAGGGAATCCCAAGGAATGCAGAAAGACTGTAAGTGCGCTGCTTCGCTTTATCTTGCCACCGATAACACACGCATGACAGCGGCGGTGCATCTCTGTTCACGACACAGATTCTCGTCCTGTGAGCGAATTTCAGAACTGTGCGAAAGTTGGCAACGCATTACATTTACAATATGCATATGAATGTTGGTGTAATTCAATCAAATGAAACAACAATTAGAGTAACTTTTAATTGCGCGATGTAATTGCAAGCAGCGCCACAAAATATTGCACAGCGTGCACGCGCAGTTTATTTGTATTAGCTACACAGACAAGAACAGCAGATTAACACAAAGTGTGAATTTAAGTATTTAAGTGGAGGAAAGTTATTGCATGAGATGTTAATATTTGTCTAGGCTAATTAATCAAATGTTCAATAAATCAATATCTGATTTAACACTCGCGAAATTGGACCATTCGGTCTGTAAATTGGTGCTTTATGTATGTATATGTTATATGTATATGTGAACGCTAGAGATATACACATAACACATAATTATTAGTTTAGGACAGACAGCAAAAAAATAAATTTTATGTAACATTGTTTTAAGCATACATGTCGGCTATTTTATATGTTATCAAAAATAGTCTCTTTCATAAAGCATTTTCTTAATAAATCCTACTTTACATTCAGCATTTTGTGTTAATTTGAGCGTTTTATGAGTGTTTGAGGCAAAGGTTTTCATGTAAAATAATATTTTTGATTTTTAGAAACGAGAGTCTTAATTGTTCATTTAAATGTTGTGCAGTAATGCTAAAATGAGGGATTCTTTCATCCAGTTGAATAAGTTTACACAAACATTAACATGATTAATGGACATACGTTGTGAATGTGTGTGTTTCTTGGCCATATTAGTTGAAAAGTTGGAGAACTTAAAGTCCGTTGAGGGGCGCACTGCAGCTGAATAGTGACTCTCTAATGTGTTTAGATTAGTTCTAACCATTGGTGGATTTGGCTGTGAAAACATCCGTAGTTTCCACCTGCAGCACGTCTGTCATATCCCATGACAGCCTAACTAAAGTATTACTATCATCTGTTTCGAGCAGAAATATTTCTTTGATATGATACGAACAACATTCAATGGCCAGAAGTCTGGCTGAACCTTATAACCTTTGACCCCCACAGGCCTTTTCAGTGGAATTTTTCATGTGGAGAGAAAAGTAAATAAGGGTCATAACCCTGTGTATATTGGATTTGTTTTAAAATATAGCATGTCAGCTTCATTCCTGTTTAAACTAGGGACAGATGCAAGACTCTCAATGTTTGACAAGCCCTAGATGAAATGCTTTTGCGGTGGAAGTGTATCGTGACGTATTTTCTTCATTAAAAACGAAGTGAATCATCTCAAGTTCTACACAGAGTTACAGCGCCCGTAACATAACGGCAGTTTTTCACTCTTTTAAAAGTCCAGGTGGACCCGTCTCCGTGTCTCCGGGGTGCGATTAACACGACAGCAGTGTTACCAGAGCACCCCGGAGTGTTGATTTAACTGTAATGACTGCACCTCTGCCCCGAGCAAGGCCAGCTTACCCACAATTCCACACTTCAGGCACATTTCCCTGTAATAAATGTGCATTTATTTGAAAGGCTTTTCCCCCTTTGACAGCTCATATGATTTTGCACTAAGTTCAGTCACTCTCACATGCGCGCTTTCTAATTTGCACCAGTTACGCACACACATTGTTGAGTTTAATAGCAAATTCTCTCCGCCAGCATCATTGCAGCACCCTTGCAGTTGGCATTTAAGGAACATCGTGGCGCTTTTTTGGCTTTCTGTCCGCTTACTCTCATCAAACATTGTGTCAGGAGAGAACGGACCAGTTTCCTTGCTCTAGTCTTAACCGTGTTGTTGTGTCTTGGGGCTGAGAGACCACAAGGCCATTGTAATAGCTTGAAGATATTAACTGAACATTGAAGTATCAGGTTGATGCCTTGGGAGTGGTTCTTCATCTTATTGGAAATGATTAAGTCGCTTCACACATGACAAATGCTACATATGTTTGGGGGGTTCAAGTCTGCTGCTATAAACATGGATAATATAACGACTTTTTGCATGCTAAGATTGTCTGACTAGATATGTTTTATTGAATTTTCTCATGCTAAGATTCTCTGCCTCGATATCATTTATTGAATTTTTCAGCAATGTGTTTTCGCGATGTCAAATTGAGCCTAAACGGAACAACTTTAGTAAAAAAGCCACTGAAAGTGTCACTTTCTTAAAAAGGGCATGGATGCCTAGAGTAGATGCATTAAGCTTTAATGGTGATTGTCTACTGTTCAGAGGAAAGCAATAAAAGATTTTGAAATGAGTAAAAGTAAGATCAGTCTTCCTTAGTCTACATCTTTAGGAGTTCTGGCGACACCAAGCGCTTAAGTCAATCTCAACAGAACATGAGGGACAATGAATCAGCGTTAGACTGGCAGCTTATTGACGTTTCCCTCATGTTCAAGTATTTGTACGTCAGCATCTGCTCACGCAGATGTTTACCCCGGTTTTATAATGCTTAATTCTCCCAGGGCAGGAGTCAGCGGGATGGTGCGTGTGTTTGTTGTGCTGGTGTTGGAGCGAGTCAGGAGGTGGGTTTGTGGTCTCCGGTGCCCTGCTGACCTCGCCGGGCATATGAGGAGCATATGTGAAGTCTCTCACTCAGCGAGCGTTCGCGCGGCAGCCTGCCAGACAGCTGCTGGCACCGCTTGTGGGCAAAGACATGAGGGAAAGATCCACCACCCATCCTTAAAAAACGTATGGAAAATATTTAATGTGCCTCATTCAGTCAGTACATCAAAGCTCAGAGCTGGCAGAGAGGGAGTCTGGAAGCCAAAGACCTCTCGTCTCGAAGAGGTCAATCAGAAAGACAGGGACGCTCAAGTCCACGTACGGTCCAAGTTTGTGTCATGCTTTTAATGGGCTTGATAATGCGCACGCCTGCAGGCTGTTTCAGGTTAACTTGGGCTCTTGTTTTGGTGGCCTCATCACCAAAGCAACACATCAAGGGTTTCTCATCGACCCGTTTCTGAATATAGCTGGAATTGACATAGTGTTTATCTTAAGTTAACAAATATGAATAAAACTGTGGTGGTTCTATGCCTTTGTTTCTGTGATGTTAACCATATCAGAGACTCAAACATTGGGTTGCAGTTAGCAACCAGTAAACAAAGATTCGAGCCAGAGTTTCTGAATGATTTGATCTGGACTTTTACTGAGCCTTTGGTATGCACATATAGAAAGACATTTTGTGTCGGATACAATGTTGGGAAGAAACAAGCTAAGTAGCGACGTTTTATGTTGAGAAGCAGTGTGGTCTAGATTACGGTTTTTAAAGCCAAGTAAATGAAAATTGGCGATTTGTTTAAACTAACTAAAAAAATTGTGTGGCACTTAAATAGCATTGTCGATTTTTTATTGGTAGTATGACGGGTAAATATGTTTGGTCAAACTCTATTAACACTATTATCATATTATCTACTTTATTTAATACAATTTCTCCCCTTAGATGGGCTCAGTCGCTACAATGGCTGCGTTTTATTTAGTGCTGTTAAATCGAATAGTAAAAATGAATGCGTTTATATGTATATGTAAATACACAAACATACATGTACAGTATATATTCAAGAAATATAATATAATCATATAAATTAGATGAAATATACATTTTGGAATCAAATAATCGCGATCAATCGATTTGATAGAGCACTAGATTTATTATTTAATTGTGCAAGTACTAACAAAAGCTAAAGGTGGATTTACTGTAGTTTAACTACATCGGGTTTTAAGTAGTTTGTTGTTACACAAACAATCATTACTTAATGTTTTTCAAAACCTTTGAGTTTTTTCCCTGAAAGACAAAAGCAGATATTTTCAAAAATATCTCAGTGGTTTTGTGTCCGTACAGTTGAAGTCAATGTGGTTTGGCTACCAACTTTATACAAAATATTTTCTTTTGTGTTCTGCAGAAGAAAGTCATACAGGTTTTAAATGACATGAGGGTGAATAAATGATAAAAGGACTTTGATATTTAAAGTTGATATTCACAGAATATTGTTATTCAGTTGTTGGGTCACTTTCTTTTAATTGGACTTTAATGACGTCTGGTTTCAAGGTTTGGTGGCGGGGTGGGGGCTTTTCTTTGCTACCCCTGAAGTCCAAGATGAGATTTGTAATTGATGAGTCTTTTGTAGCCTGACTGTCATATTGACTTTCACACCGAAGTGTTGAAACTGCCCCTGTCACCTCTCAGCCAAGCGTTGCTCTTGTAATTTAAGAAGTCATATAGTGTGCAGGAACACCAGGCTGTCTGCACTATTAGTTGTCTGGGCTTGAAGACAAACAGTCGACAGAGTAAACACTCAAACGAAAGAAATGTGAAATAATTCATTTTTGTCTGCTCTGCTTAGCGTGAAGTGAAAGTCCTTCAGCCGAGAATGCATCCAGACATAGCCGTAATGAAAATATTTACTAAATGAAACTCACCCGAGATGGAAACTGCCAGCGTTGCTCATACACAAAAGAGAGGAGCGTAAAGATGTGCTGGCCTTTTCATTTTCACCGTCTCCGTCGTTCTTGAGGCTCTGTTGATGAGTTGGCCTTTATCCCCGATGCAAAACCAATCCAACCCCAAAATCCAATCAATCCTACAGTCATACTGAGTGATTTTCAGGGTTTATCGCAAATGCCATTGACCAGAGACAATACGCAATCATCACTAGCAAAATTTAAGCTGTGCCAGGTAATCAAGAGTAAGAAATTACATTTTTGTGGCTAACATTTCATTACAAACCCCCCAAACTGTACAGTATAGCCGGGTCAGCTGGCAAAAGACAAAAAGTGTGGAGGACTCTGTGACAGTTTCAGTTATGTTGTACATCAAAGAATCAGGGATGTGGAATTGTTAAAAGCTTTCGACGTGGTATTAGTGCGGCGGGGAATTCTGGGACAGGACTGCATGTGTCCAGTAGAGATGTGTGGTAACCACATGGCCGCTGGCTCCATGGCTCATGGGAAATGAAAGACCCAAGTGAACAATAATATCCCCCCCTTATTTCATCTCACACAAGTGCAAACGAACAAGCGTTCCGGCACAAAATGTCCAGAGGAGCTGGGAAAATGAACGACTCTGTTATGGGAAAGTGGGCACGGTTTTCACTTGAAACACACAACACAACCCGATAAGATAAAATGTCCTTATCTGTGTGTAGGCTTTAGCATCTGATAAGTGTGTTAAGCGACATTGCCTTGCCATGTTGAATTACGTCTTTGAAGCAGAAATGGATCATTAATACAGCCACGTAATGATGTGATAATTGGTGGCAGAAATTACAGCACTCTGCTGCTGACAGTTATGACAGCCAACTTGTGTATTGCAAATGTGAAGGGCAGATATAATCTAATGTTGTGCTTTGATATCTGCGAGGCGTTTAGTAATTATTCAATGTACGGAGATGAGATGCTTGTATTATCAGAGGAAATGAACACATGGATATCGTTCAAATTGTTAACATATTCCAATAAACACCCATCAAAGCGGACCAAACCAAAGGTCCAAGAGGAAGAAGCTCATTTCAGATTCCAAGTAAGGTTTTCAAAAGGAAATGGAGCATACCTATCAGCCTTTGTGGACCAAAGCGTGGCTTCGAGGAAAATAACAGAAGATTATGACAGGAAACGCATTGTGGCGCAGAAAATCATACAGGGAACGAAAATGCGACTTTTGGGGCTTTGTGAGTTAAGGGCACCCCGGACGCCTGTCGTGTCTCGGTTTGCGACACAGTCAAAATATCCCCCAGGCAAATTGCACAGATTCTTCTCTTTGTCTGGTGTCGTCCTGAAGTGCTCCTGTTAGAAGCAAAGCACATTGGCGGAGGGGTCTGCAGGTTTATGACCCGGATGAGTCGGGTAGAGTGGTCTGACGCCATGCGAGGGCGGGCGGACCCCCGAGGGGCTGCATTGTTAGCGCGGAGCACCTGCCGTTTGAATGGCTACCTTATCCTCTCAACAAATTAAAGCAAACAATAGCCAGTAGGGGGCTGCCGTATCTGTGAACTCCACCTTGTCAGGGTGACCGGAGATTTGATTGAGTTCGTCTTAGTTTGCTCCCCAGGCAGTTTACACATATTGTAAATAAGTGACGGGGGGAAAGATGTGTGGATTGAGGAGAGGGAAAGACACCAGGGGATACGTGAAGTGTTCTTAGTGGGATTAAGTTGCAAGCAGGTGAGAGGATATGAGATGAGAAAAGGAGGGAGAGCGAGTTACTGGGAGATTAGAGTGGGAAACAGAAAAGGAGAAATAGTGATGTGCAGAGAGAGAGAGAGAGATTTTGTGGGAATGGAGTAAAAAAGTTGTGTGAAAGATGTTTGTTTTTGAGACTAGATTAAGGGCTGTGAGTCAAAACATATATATTTTTATATATACAACAGATATTTTTGACTCGTTTTGTCTGTAAAAGTATATTATATTCCAGGATAATCTGTAAGAAACAAGATAAATGTACTTATAAAGCAAAACACAATCTTTAAAAAATGATAAATGTTCTTGCAAAATGTATGAAATAACATCATTTTACATGAACCTTATTTTTTCTTTAAACATTCCACTTTTTTTTCATTTTAGGCATCAAATTGACTATAATTTGTTAGATGTATGCTTTAAAAAAGAAATAGACCTCAACAGAAATTCAGAAAACATATTTTTAATTTCTTATGCATTTGACTATAAATGGTTATTTAAACATGTTTCAATATCAGGAGACAAGAGTACTGACTTATATTAGGAATTATTTGTGTGTTAAATCTTTCTACATTGTTTAAAACTCACAGGAATTTGAAACATAACCAACGGATAAAGTGCAGAAGAGGATAATGTTAGAAGCCAGCATCTGCAAATCGCTTTGTCCCCTCCAATATGTTTCCTATATGGCTCATATTAGTCCGCTTGATGTGCGTTTTGTGGTTCTGGGGAAATCTTTTGAAATCCAATATGCCTTTAAATCAGATTTATAAATGTTTATGTATATTATGAGAAACACACTGAGACGGGCCAACATTAGTACGTAAGTGCGTCTGTGCCATTACACGTCACTATACATTCCTCAGCCGTAATTTCTTCAGTGTGGCGACTCTCCAGTAAACAGCGTCCACAGAGAACGTCAATTCACATAGATGGGCATGCCTGGGAAAAGCGTAAGGTATCGAGTCGAGTGGAAAAATACTTTGGCAATATGTATTTATTCTGATGCAAGGAGGGACGTTTTCCAAACAGAAATGTTTCCATGCAATCTGTCATCCTCGAGCAGTCTATTCTCATCTTCTCATTCGCTTTGCTTACATACAGAACACAATATCAGACAAACATGCCACTTTGAAATTTTTCAGCATTTAGCGGGCCTAGTTTTGTATAGAGAAGAAGAAACAGACCCAGATAAACAAATCAAAAGAAAAGAATTGTATTGTATACAGTTATTGTACAACAGACAGAAACGGGCAGGTGCACGCCTACGTGACCCTGAACCGCATGCGTGTTTGTGTGTGTGTGTGTGTGTGTGTGTATATGGGAACGTTTAGAGTCAAGGCAGCTTGCTGAAAGGAAGTCTCCAGCTTGGTGAATATGAGGCGAACGAAGAGCCGAAGTTTCAGATTTGGTTTTCCTCAGCATGGCATTAATACTCCCTGGCAGATGCCAGCTTTAAACACTGTTGTCCTGCAGGTATCTGGTGAGGCCGTTGGTGCAGGTCCAGCGAGCCTCCGTAATCAAACTCTTTGTTTGCGTATGATGTTTGAAAGGATAAGTTAAAAGAAAAAGTCTAACTTTCTTTTTTGGGTCTCCCCCTTTCAGGGATCTGGACAGGAATAACATCACCCGGATCACCAAGGTGGACTTCTCCGGCCTCAAGAACCTGCGTGTGCTGTAAGACGTCCTCCTCTAACTTGAACTTTTGTAGTTAATCCATCTTTACCTTGCAGTCGCCCCTCCTCTTCCCTGTTGTCTGTACAGTCAAAGCCATCAAAGGGTTCGACGCTGAAAGCCGCAAATCATAATAAAACAAACCGACATTAAAGCTGAGTAAATCGGACACGTTGAACGTGAACTTTTGACTTTGCATGAAGTCATCGGCTTGGGCTTAGTCAATCTTTTAACTCGTTCTCAAGTTTGAAGAATAACTATATTTTCCAAACCAAACTGCATAACCGAACCTTTAAACTAAACAGATGACAGGTGGCTTGCTCCAGAAGAGGTCCGGGTCAGCCGTGATCCGGCGGGGCCGTGGTGTGTTCTAGAGAAAGTGTGCTATAGCAGCTTAATGACTGTAATCATGTATTTCTCTATGCTGTTTTCTTCCTGAACGCGAGCTCGTAAAGAGAGAGGCCGGTAGATAAAAATAAACAAGAAAGAAACTGACAAAAAAAAACGCCCAAGAGAGCAGTTGTGAGTAGTGGATGGCTGGCGGGCAGTGCCGAGGCAGTTTAATATGGTTTGTGATTAACAACCACGGCGTGCACCAAAACCAGCCGCCGCCCGCTAACCGTCTCTGCGCCCCTTATCTCCATTCCATTCGTCTGGCTCGCCGAACAAGCCTCCAATCGCACCTCTGCACTCTCCCACGGATGGGCTTCACCCAAGGACGTAGATCTTTCTCACCGAGGGAAGTGCCACCTGGGACCTGCCTGTAAACCAGCACTTAGTTGGTGCTTAAGGCAAGAATAACAAAAACTGTTACATGTGTGTTGCTTCACCCCTTCAATAGAGAGGTCTTTGGCTCTCCCCGTCAGCCCGTGTGAAGGCAAAGGTGTTTGTCTGTGTCCCATATGTTTCTCTGAAAAACATTTCAATAAAGACAGGGACAAAGAACAGAGATGTTGAAAAATGCTGAAAAAGAACTGTTATGATTCCTCGGCGCACACCAAAACCCATCTGGTTGGGATTGAATGGGATTACTTGTAATGCGAATACATAAACCACGCCGGGGTTGATCCCCCATTTGTATGAATGAGCCAGATAGTTACTCAGACTCAAGATTTATGTGAGGCGCGAGCTACACGATACGTTTGTTATCAGCGAAGAACGCAATTATTGCGAACGAATCAATTTGGGCTCGACCGCTCGGAACAACGGTCGCTTGCGCTTTTGGCCTCGCCTGGGTTGGATCGTTTCTGAAAGCTGCGGTATTCATAAAATAAGCGTTGTGCAGGGCCTAGCCGAACGGAGCCAAGTGTCTCATCTCGTCCTGACAAAATAATATGACAAAAACATGGATTAATGACTGTTAAAACAGCTGCACGTCTAAACATTTGCTTTAAAGAGGTCGTTCAGAACTCCTGTGGGACTGCCAAAGCAGAATTCCTTTTTTTAAAGGCACTGGTTGTGTTTTTTTGGTCAGAGATCACATCTTTTTTAGGGGCGCGCTTGTGTTATCCGGTGCCGAGTGGCGGTTAGTGGCCGACACGTGTGCGTCCAATGCACGTCGCTGAACGTCGAACCTAATTCAAAGAGACTCAAATCTAAACAAGAAATAGCCACGGAGATGTGCCGTCTTTGTAATGCATCTGGAAATTTTTAAGGGCCCTGAATTATGACAAAGTCTTGAGAAGAGAAAGCCTTCCAGAATGTCGCAGGCACGTTGGAAGCGGGGTCTTTAGAGGCAACCGCACAATTCATAAAATCAGAAGGAAATCTGCTTTGGTTTTCACGAGGAAAGTCTTTTGCTTATCATTTGCTGTTGTGACAAAGTGAAGTCGTGCTAAGGTTTTCTGCTTCTCTTTCAGCTGTCAGCTCAGTCCGTCAGGGCGAGTTAAAGTTGAATCGCTGGAGCTGATTGGATAATGAAGTTGTTCTTGTTCCCCCGCAGGCATCTGGAGAACAATCAGATCAGTGTGATCGAGAGAGGAGCGTTTCAGGATCTCAAACAGCTTGAACGAATGTAAGTATCTGGAGAGACCGAAGCAATGATCGTCCAAACAGTTGTTTCAAAGTAACTAAGATGAAGACTGGATCAATGGGAAAATATTTAAAGGCACAGTTCACACAAAAATCAAAATTCTGAAATGAATTCTTTACCCTTTTGTCGTTCAAAACCAGTATATGACTCTTTCTTCTGTGGAACACAAAAGAAGGTATTTTGAGAATTTTTTTGTGTCTATACATTGGAAGTCAATGAGGGCCAATGTTGTTCAGTTGCCATCATTCTTCAAAATAAATTGTGTTCTGCAGAAGAAAGTGATACAGATTTGGAATGAAAGTATGAATGATGAATTTTCATTTTTGGGTAAATTACCCTTTAATATCTTTTTTGTTTTTTCTAGACATCAGTTATGTTAAATGAAGTGCAACTCGAGTCTCATGCTTCTAAAATTCTGCTGTGATCTCAACAGTTTCTCAAAGTCTGCAGTCAAAAGTCACATTTTCTGTATGCTTATGGGCAGATTTCTCATTAAATTCTCTAAAGATAAATGATTTATGCTTTATTATGGACATTAATCTGACACAACTTGCATAAAATATGCATAAAATAAAAAATGAAACATCTGATCAATAAATATGTTGCAGTTATTGAGTACCCTATTGACCCTGTCAGTTTCGATCTAAAAGCCACTCACAAAGCCAAAAACCTTATAGGTTTTATTGTGACCTCCATAACGTTCAAGTTTTTAATCTTAACTTGCATTTCAAGTCCTGTGGATTTACATCCGTACCTACGTTTGCCCTCCAACATCTGGGAAGCAGCCATTTGCTCTTTCCTGGTGAGAATCTTCACACTTCCCGGTGAAATTGACCATTGGGTCAGACCAAACATGAAAGCTATTACTGCAGTTGGACAAGGTCAAAGAACGTCTGGACTGCGGTAAGCATCCCTGAGTTTGTTTAAATGTGACTGTCTCAGCGTGCTTCATTCTTTGTAAATGTTTACACGGTTCTGTTAGCGTTTTACCAAATGTATTGGAAGCTGCTGCCACGTGCTGGTGAAGAACAACGTTAGAATAAGCAGCCGTGATGTCGAGAAACAATGTTTGTCAGTTTGTTTGCGTCCAATGAAGGGTCTGTCTCCATCGCGTGTTTGTGGGTTGCATTGTGTCACTCGTATTTGGAATTTCACAATGTCCACCTTAATAACCCAGTCTCACCAGTGAGACGTCCAGGGCGTCATCGCACATTCCCTCAGTCCGACACCCCAGTGCGACTTTTTTACTTGATGTTATTGTGACCCAGCAGACATATAAACATAAGTAGCTTGTCTGACCCCACTTTGGGAGCAAAGTGCTGTAGAATTAATGTGGCAACAGAAGGAACTTGAGGTTTTCATGCTACACGTTAGAAGCGCCTAGTTTATAAACCACGGTTCAACAAGGGTCGAGTTTAAAGGGAACACCCCCTCAAACCATGAGATCAAAGCACGTGGACAGATTTGTGTAGTGCGTTTACAAGAGTCGAATCGATGCTTCTGGTTATGTGTTTATCAGGGTCACAAATTTATTGCTCAGATGTTTCTGCTTTTTCATAATTAAATACTTAATTCCGTTGTGTGGTGTTCGGGTCTGTGGGACACGTTTTCAGTGTTTACAAAAAATTATGCGATTTATGGTTTTTAACCTCATTTATTTATATTTATTCAAGATGAACATGTTTCTCACCCAAGACATAGATTTTTTATTTAAAGTCCATTTTTACTTTTAAATGTATTAGTTTACTAGACACTTTTATCCAAAATGACGTACAGTTAAAGAGCTACCTTTATGTTATACATTTGATTTAACAGACGTAAATCAATACCAAAAAAATATAAAAATATGAACTTTATGTTGCTTGTAATTGGAATGAAGTAGACATCTGTTAAGTGTTTTTACAATTTTTATGGCTGTATTGCTTTATTACGCAAATAATGCAGTGGGCCCGTAGACCGGCAAACATTGGCTGTGTAACAAAGCAATGAACACCATACAAGCATTAAGTGTAAACTTTGACTCAGATGTTTCTCTTAAATTTCCTTTGGAAAAATGAAAAGACATGGAACTTTAACACAATAACTTCAACAATGAATTGGAAAAATTGAAAATTGGGAAAAAATTGATGGCAGCTGTTTCAGTTTGTATTAAACTCTGTGACTTGTTATTGTAGATTTTGGTGTCTTCAAATTTTGAGAGCACTAGAAGAAATGCATAAAAGACCTTCTGGGGAAAAATCATACGAAAGACAATTTGCTTTCCATTTAATCTGTGGGGAAACAATTGAGATGCACTGTAAAAAATGACAGTTTTTTTCCTGTAAAATTACAGGAATTATATTTCTGTAATTTGACCGTTTTTGACCGTATTTCGAAAATTAACTATAAAAAAATCCTCTAAAAAAACAAACAGCTGGGGTGCCAGAAATATACCGTAAAATCTGTAAAATTCAGTAAAATTATTTTTTTTACAGTGTATTGATGTAATCCTATTTTAGACAAAGCAAAAACTCTCTCTCTTTAAAAAAGGTCTATGAGTAAAGTCATAAGTCATGAGAGATGGTGATAGTAATGTTCCTCCTCCACATACCTTTGCTTAGCTCTATGACCCTGCATCCTATCATTAAAATACTCCCATGATAAGGGTCATCCTACAAAAGCCCACCGTCCGCCTGGCCAGGCTCATATGAGTGACAATAGCCTTTAAAGAGCACTCCTGGAGATAACATAGGCCATCTTCAGAGGAAGTACACACATTTCCCATCAGGCTGGCACAGCTGTGACCTTTGACCCTAGAATGTAGCTATTGGCCAATCTTGACGCCGCTGATCCCGATGGCAACGCTGACTCACCTTATTCCTTTAATCAGAAAGACAGATGGGTCGGCGTGTCGTTTGCATTCATCTTGTCGTCTCATCCATCTAGGTACTCCGTGCCAGTTCAGACACTCTGTCGATGTACAAGTCAAAGAGGCTTTCCATCTTTGTTTACCTCTGTTGGTTTTCGCTCTCTTTCCACTGTGGATACTCGAATTTAACCACCCACATGGAGTCACACACACACACGCACACTCACACACACACACACACGCACACACACACACACACACACACACACACACACACACACACACACACACACACACACACACACACACACACACACACACACACACACACACACACACACAAATTCATTCCCATTGATCTGTGTTCTCTTAAGGTCAATCTCATGGTGCTTCCCTCGACTTTTTATGTCCGTCTCAGATTTCTTTCCTCCTGGCTGTAGTTGTTTTGACCACACTAACTCCCGCCCTTTGTCTGTCCTTTCTCCCTCACAGCCGCATCAACCGGAACCGGCTGCAGGTCCTGCCGGAGCTGCTGTTCCAATCCACACCCAAGCTGGGCCGGCTGTAAGTCACCACTTCCCTTTGATATCTGTGCCTGGAAAAGCTTGCGGTCAAACTTCCCACTGTTTTAATTTTGATCATTGTACTGGAAAAGACCTTGCTTAAATATTTGACTTTCCCAAACAGTGTTTTAAGAGCACGCTGTCAGTGCAAAAGGATATTTTCTGTGTTATTTCTCCAGCCCCTCCAGATGTGATTCTTTAAAACAGTCCGAGGGTCTGGGCCAAGCTTAATGTGACACACTTTCGCTCTGTGCTACTAATGGAGAGGTGAAGGTGTACTGGAGGGATGTTTTCTTTGGACAAACTGCGTTCTTGAAGTATTTTCCTAGTCTGCTTTGAATCGGGGAACAAGCTGAGAGTTTGGCTTGGTAGTCTGGGAAGGTTTTATTTACAGTTGTTGATGAAAGTAACATGCTCAACAGTGAGTCAGTAAGGTGAAAAGAAACAAATCTGACATCATTTATTCACGCTCATGTCATTCAAAAAGTGACTTTTTTTCTGTGGAACACAAAAGAAGATATTTAGAAAAATGTCTCCATACAATGGAAGTCAATGGATGTTGTTTAGTTACCGTTCTTCAAAATATATTTTGTGTTCTGCAGAAGAAAGAAAGTCATACAGGTTTGATCTATCTCCATTAAGACATAGTTTAGTTTGGTGAGCTGCTTTGTGTTTCTGAACGTTTCCATGAGGCTGCAAGGAATAGATCGGCTAGCCTTGATGTCTGCATTTCAAACTTAGCTGTTTGAAATATTACACGGAAACAATTGTGTTTTCTCTTCATTCACAAACCGCAACAGTTGGTGTGAGCTGATACACGACACATGGCTGATCACAGAGATCGGCACTTTGTTTACAGAAATAAGATTCTCTTTTATAGCAGTCACAGAGCGGACTTCAAGGGTATGTGTCCAGTGGCGTGGAAAAATCTGCTCGATACTGCCAAAATCGTCTGTAAAATGTATAGCAGTGTGGTTGTCTTCAAAATGGTGTAGGGTGACTCTTGTTGGGTCAAGAAAGTCCTTATAATGTATATTGAAGTTAGAAAAAGGCTCATTTAGTTCAGAATGTCTGTGTGTATACGGTGTCGAGTTAAGTGGATAGTTCACCCAAAAATACAATTCTGTCATTTATTCACCCTCATATTGTTCAAAACCTGTATATGGCATTTTTCGTGGAACACAAAAGAGGAGATTTTGAGAAATGCCTCCCTACAATGGAAGTCAGTAGAGGCTAAGGGTTTTGGATACCAATGTTCATCAAAATATCTTCTTCTGTGTTCTGCAGAAGAAAGAAAGTTATATAGGTTTAAAACGATGAAGAATTTTTATTTGGGGGGAAACTTTCTCTTTAATGCACACTTAGTGCCCTCATCACAATTAAAAATGTGCAAAAAACGCGTTTCTTAACTTTAGAAAGCACTTGCTCCAGTCCGCTGTCAATCCCACAATCATCCATGCAAGTCTGTCGCTCAGCCCCATTAAGAATGCTTTGAAACCACACATATACAGTCGCATATTCTCACTGGATATTTGACAGTTACAGTAAACCACACCGTCGTCATCTCTCAAATTATTTGTGTCCTCTCCTCTTAATCCTACTACCAGTAATGAAGTCTGTTCAGAGCGGGAGTGGTTTATAGCAACGCTTGTAACTTGGCCTTGTCAGGGTTCGTTACGCTTGTTGACATTAGCGCGATATGAACGGTCTCGCCCGTAACCTCCCCATTAAAAACCTCAAGCCGGTCGGAGAGCGCCAGCCGACCGTGTCACACACGGCAAAGCGTTCGGCGGGGACCGAACATGGCCAGCAGACCTGGAAACACTGACAGGGGTCAGGGAAAGGTAAAAAGCACATTTTAACGCTGAGTAAGACAGAGCGCAATGAAATGGGAGCAGAGGGCGTCGCGGATGAATAATGAAGGAAAGAGAGAGGATGGTAGCCGAGCGTGGCGTTGTCAGATGGAGCTGGAGACATCCAAACAGGTCTGCGGGCCATTGGGGAGACGTGTGCGGAGGCTGTCTGTGGTCGGCGCTCTATGTAGTCTGGAAATACTGCGGTTACAGTTCACTGTGTGGGTTCAGAAATGTACCTCACATACAGTAAATGCAAGCGTACATAATCTTTAAGTTTGCCCTCCCTTTTCCTGTTCTGTAAAAGAAGTACAGTATGTCTTTCTATAGCTATCTAAACTTGAGGGATAGTGAAACGTGAATGAAGAATTAGAAGGTGGTCATGATTATGCCTGTTTCTTTTTATTAATAGTGCAGCTAAATGGGTCCCTGTATTAACTTCAGTTCCTGTGCAGAGGAATGAAGGATATTTTGGTCAGTGATACCCATGAGACCCGACCACTCCCTGCCATTACCCCAAGCTCAGGTTGCATGTGATTGGTGCATTAAGAGGAATAGGGAAGCAGAATGCATCATCTTGTCTTATGTCTCCTTCCCCTCGGCCAATTTCAAGCTTTCCCTCTTTAATCTTCCCTGCGCAATTTTCCCAGCAGAATCGAAGCAGTTAGCCGGCATGAAATGACCGTTAAACAGCAGTCACGGCCTCTCATATGCTCACAGCTTGAATGGACCCCAACTTTCCCGATTCCGGCTTCAAGGTCCCTCTGAGAACACCAGTTTGTTTCCCTAGTGTTTGCATCACGAAGGAGGTCTTTGTTTCTCCCAAGTTTTCCTTTTCCAGCGATAGTTTTCTTTTATCGAGAAGAAACAAATCGCTCTCTCACACACCGGGTTCTCTCTCCTCGTGCTCTGCTTCGCTCCTGTTGGCCTGGAGTGGTAAAGTTCAGCGTAACAGAGAGTCGGGGGGTCTGGCCCTCTCAGCCTTGCAAACACAAACCATCTCTCTACTTCAGTCTGGGTCTCAAACATGACTCCAGAAGTCTGCAAGCTCTCTCAAGCCATCCGGCTCATCGGATCGCTTAATGAGCTCCCCGTAATGCATTCCAGAATGTTTCAAAACCATTTTTGTTTTTACAGAGTATACTGATATTTTAAAGCTGTGTAATGGCTTCTGGCAGCACAGTTATATGATTGGCTGATAATTTATTACCTCAGCAGTACCCTTTGAATGTCTTTTAGTATCGTAGCCCATAAAAAAGATACAAAACATAGACTTTTACAATTTCATTCACATGCAAAATTTGAGGTTGTGTGAGTGGTTTTAAATGTGTTAATAATTGCTGTTTTTGTTGTTTACTAAGGCATTGCTACAGTAGGTGGTTGCTAGGGTGTTTTGCATTGTTGCTAAGCAGTTGCTATAGGCCAGGTCAAATGAGTTAGCCTTGTTTACATCAACTTGGTTTCATGCGCATTTTACAGTTCGCCTCAAGTTACGAAAAAATCCCTTTATTCGCAAAAAAGTTTTTATGCTTACTTTAGATGGTTTTTGTTATTTGCGAAAAACGGTAAATGGCAATAATGGGAGGTGTAAACGCATTTAAAGTATACATTAATGCAACAATATAGAACTTTCGCTCATGGTTCCCATGTGGTTTAGAAGCGCAGTTGTCTGTTACCAGTGTTGTAAATAATGTCGCTGTATAGACCGTTTCATCGGACATGCGTGCCTTACCCCAGTTAACTTCCGGTTTGTGTTTAGCTAGTGTCTGTATTAATTTATATAACTATTTATATTTTATTTGTTTTATGTTAATATCAATGTGTATTATTATTTTACTGTATACTAATTATATTAAATAAACAATGTGTTGAATATTGTTGTATGTTCATTTTATTAAATAAACAATTTGTTGAATGGGTCCTGTAGTTTGGACGCATTTAAAGAAACCGTATGTTACATTGACATCTCGCGGGTAAGCTTTGAGTATCGCAGTCTAAATTCGAAATAATAGCCAAGTAACGGTTCTTCTCGGTTTCTTTTGATTGTTATTAGATTCAGAAATAATCTACAGGCACTCTATTGTTTGTGAATGTGTACCGGAAGTTAAGTTGGGGGTAACAAAAGTGCGCATGCGCAGTAACATTTGTTTATGTTGTTAACATGACACTATAAGCTTCCGCTTGGGCAGAGCAATACACGTGAATTTGTATACTAAGCTGATGGAATTGGCGAATGCAGAAACGTCGTTTGGAAACTCTTCCGCAGGCAGGAGATGGGCGGGGCTCTGTGTACCGACCCCAACACAGAACTTACAGTGTGTTATAGTAGCCGCTATGAGGCTGCTCAGGTAGCAACGGGAGTAGAATTCGTCCCGTTAAGAGTTGTTCTACTACTGACATCATTTTAGAGGCAATATTTTTAGGTCGAAAAACTACAAAGTGTTGCTTTAACCTGATTAGGCGTCTGTTTCCGCTGATGGTGTCTTTTTGGTTTTTGGAGTTTTATTTTGTTGTTTTCTTTTGATTTTTTGTTTGCTAATGTAAATCTAAATGCTTATAGAAACAATTATTCTCAACAAGCCACACAACTCCAAGTATTGTTCAGGTTTATAGCTTAAGAAACACGACAATCTACATAATACATTCTTAGTGTAAGGGGTGTTGCAAGATCAATAGTGAGAGTAACAAGCAGTTGTTGCTCCAGTGCTGCTGTATAAATGGTGATAGCAAGTACTAAGGGATAATACTCAGTGTCATTATATGTCAGCTTTTCTTCTACCAACAATAACTGGCTAATAATTCAACATGCCTCAAGCACGTAAACCATATAGCTCTGGCTCAGGGTTTTCAAAAGTGGCCTACTGATTGTTTTCAGAGAAATGAACCTCAGAATCCAGCCAAGCGTTTTCCAAAATAGGGCTGTGCTCAGCCGGTTTCAGAAAGCTAGACAGCTTTGTGATTTACTCCAAAGACATATTTAGATAAATACAAGCTACAAAGACTTTGGAGTCCTGACAGAAAGCCAACTATATACAGAAAGCTCAACTTAACATTTTTGTCTTGAATGGTGCTGGTTTCCCAGGGTTGTGAGCTGATTGATGTGCATCATGGGATAGTTTGGATAGTGGGTTAGGTAGTGAGATATGGATAAGGTAACCCCCAAAGACAGATCCATCAGAGAAATATTAATTATACTGTTAGAAATGACCTCCCATAACCCTCTGTGTTGTTTAATATAGATGGCATTGACAGTAGCTTCTTAACCTTGTCAGATGTTTTTTGTGGGTCAAACAAAAGCAAAGTGGACATCTGCCCAAGTTACTGCTAACATAGCACTTTCACTTTTTGCTGACAGGAAGAAAACAGTAAATAAAATCTGTTTGCACTGTTTTTGGTTGCTTTGCTTTGTCTGCTATATAGAGAGAAAATGTCAAGAAAAGTGTGAAATGAAAGGTTAGCCGTTTATGAAACATTTACACACCTTGCGACATGTCTGTTACAATTAAAGTTTGTTTAAGGTCAGAAACGTGCCCATTATTCTTTTTCACAAATAAAGGCATACAGCTCCAGGGTAGGATAGAAAACGGACTATAAATTGCTACCAGGAAATAAACTTTGTGAACTTTTGGGAAAAAACTGAACAGAAATATGGAGCAGCTAAATGCAGATGTGCTGGATCAGACTACAGCCTTATGCTTCACCACAATCTGTAGTTTGCAGCTGAAGGCAAAATCTAAAATGTTGGCTATATATTTTATTGGACGTGAGGTGTATGTTGTGTGCACTGAAATTTACCATTACACGTGTTAGTAATTTAGCATCCAAATAAAGGAAAATATGCACGATAGGGGAAACATTTAACTGGTAAATTTAGATACAGTTAAGGCCTCTGTTTTACATTGTTGGCAAGAAATTGCAAATAAACACGCTGGAATAAGCGTTAAAAAGCAATGTTTGTTTGGTTTTCTTGTACTTTTTAAAAATAACAATCTGTGCAAAAGCAAGAGGCATGTTTGCAGTTGTGAAATGCACAGTCAGATTTCTCTCACTCCAGAAGGTAATAGGTAAGAAAAAAGGATTGTAGTTTTACTGAAGACTCTTGGCTTGCAGTTTTGTTGTATATTTTCCTCTTTCACAGCATGCTTTGGAATTACATTCTCTCCCAGGACAATATTTGTGCTTTTATTCAGGAAACCAGGTGGAGGGGAAAGTTTCCTAAAGATCCGGTTGACAGGTTGACTAAATTCAGAGAAATGGTGGGCTGTGGGAACTCTGTTTGCTGTATTTATGAGAGAGATAGTGTAGGGCTGAAAGAAGAATAAATCTTCTGCGTAGTGTGGGGCCCACGGAGCCACCCAGTGTTCCAAAAGCTGCAGTGCTATGAGCGTTGTGCTGAGGGAATTCTGCTAACATCTCATACTGTTGGTGCAGCGCAGCATTGTGTCACTTGAGCAAGCTTGTGAGGTCTGCAGTACACATTTATTACATTTACATATACACGTCCTCCACAGACCCAGCAGTGAGAGAGGGAGAGAGAGAGAGGAATCATGGATCACTGAGTAATGTAGACTAAACTAGTGATTTACTTTGTTTTACAAAAGTCTGATTGATAAAAGTTTACCTAAAAATCTGGCAGTTTTCAAAAAGCAATACCAGATGTTTTTAATACACTATGATAAGATACATCTACATGGAGTCACGCATGGTTTGGAGAATGGTGTTGAAATGTTTAAAGATTTCCTGACTGCTTAATTTCTTCCTACCACACTGCTTATCCGATCAATTCAGCTCGGGACAGGTTTAATTATGATCATTATTTTGCTATTGATTTCTCGTTACCCCACGAAAATGATGTTGATAAAATGTCTGAGGGATGTGAAAACCTGGAGGGAGATGCATGTAATGATTAAAAATTAATTGCAATTGATTTAAAAAGCCCTGGAAAATCAAACTTTCAGATCGGTTTAAGTCACCAATTAAAGCAATTGATTTCCTAAGATTTGTTCTTTATCTAATTGTGCCGTTGTTGTTGTTATTTCAAGAATAACAGACTTAAAAATATAATGATCTGTTTTCTGACATTATTAAAGAGGTAGTTCACTCAAAAATAAAAAAACGCATTGACTCACCCTCATGGCATTTCCAAACCTGAATGACTTTTTTTCTCCAGAACACAAAAGAAGATATTTTGAAGAATGTGGGTATCCAAACAACATTGGCCCCCATTGACTTCCATTGTATACAAAACCTCATTTTTGATACAAAACCTCAGTGTATTTCTCAAAATATCTTCCTTTGTGTTCCACAAAACAAAGAAGTCATACAGGTTTTGAACAACGTACTGTATGGGGGCAAATACAGTACACGATGATAACATTTTTATTTTTGGGTGACGCCCTTTTATTTTTCAACCTCTTGCCTCCAACCACCTAGCTACTTTCTGGTATGGAACACACACGCACGCACACACGCACGCACGCACGCACACACACACACGCACGCACGCACGCACACACACACACACACACACACACTTTATTTCAATTAATTCCTGATGGATAAAATGAATTGGGTTTCATTCTGATCTAAAATTACCAGCTGCAGGCCAGAGAGTCCAAAAAGTCCTTTCACGTTCTGATTTGAGGCATTTTGTTTAGCAGAAGAAAAGCGATTGCATTTTTGGTTGGTTCATTTCAGTACACATGACCTGCGTGTCAGTAATTGCTAACATGCAAAATGTGTGATATACGCATGGAGAGTTCTTTACAGGGATCTGTACACTGCCCGGCCAAGTTGGTCTCAGGAGAAAGAGCTCTTAGATACAGTATCCCGCGCTACAGAAGCAGGAGAGAGGAGAAAGGGTCTAATTCGCCGTGTTGATTGAGGGCGCCTATAATTTGGGAAATAGTTTGGGGCCATTACGTGCCGGGGTGTTTATCACAGGTGGTTCCCATGACGACCGGTTGAGATCGTAATTGGATTTAAATGGGCAGAACTGCTTGCACATGTTTTAAAGAGCAAGAACGAATGCAGTGCAGTGACCAGGCAATCTAACTTTCCTTCTTTAGCAGCGCAGCCTCCAAATGAACCTTTGGCCTCTTCCTGTAGTCAAAAATGAAACAGCCGGCCTCTCTATCTTCACTGCAGCTCCATTAAAATCACCCTGACACTTAAAGCCCAAACTTAAAGGGATATTTCAGCCAAGAAACAAAAATTCCCCATGTTTTACTCACCCTCAAGGCATCCTAACTGAATATGACTTTCTTCTGGAAGAATAATGCAGTCGGAGTTATAATACCACGTATCATTTTCTACCAAGCGGTAGAATGGGACTAAATGGGGGGCACATTTTTGAAGCTCCAAAAAGTGCATCCATCGATCAAACACCTGCTCGACACGGCTTTGTGGTCTTAACAAAGGTTTTCTGAAGAGAATCGATGCATTTGTTTTAGAGAAATATCCATATTGACAATGCTATTAACGATAATGTCTAACTTCTGTTATCCCTCTGCTGGGCAAATCCCTTAAAAACTTGCCCCCCATTCACTCCCATTCTACCGCTTGGAAGAAAACAAAACATGTTATTATAACTCTGACTGCATTATTCTTCAAGAAGAAAGTCATATTCAGTCAGGATACCTTGAGGGTGAGTAAAACATGGGGACATTTTGTTTCTTGGCTGAAGTATCCCTTTAAAGGGATAGTTCACCCAAAAATACAAATTATGTCATTTATTCACCCTCATGTTGTTAAAAAACCTGTATATGACTTTTTCTGTTGAACACAAAATGAAGATATTTTGAGAAATTTCTCAAAATATATACCTTTTGGTTTTGTGTCCATACAATAGAAGTCAATGGGGTCCAATGTTTTTTGGTTAGCAACATTCTTCAAAGTTTTCTACAGTGAAACTAAAAGTTTCTACCTTAAATTCTGATGACAGAAGTTTCATTTTTGGGTGAACTGCTCTTTTAAATGCTTCAGGATTCGTTTAACTGTAGTTTTGAGGCATTAGAGTAATTGTGTACATTAGACGTCACGGTTTTGTTTAGGTTTAAAGTTTCCTCAGGGTTCTTAAACTGTTGAACCCTTTTGGTACCCTGTAACCAGCAACCTTACTGGAAGTATTGGCGGTGTTTATGCGAGTGTGAACAAAGCAGAAAATGATCCCAAAGAATGTTTTTCGTAACAAAGTGCGCATCTCTGAAAAGTCTGAGTGCAAAAGAAAACAAACACAGCAGCGGCGCTCATCCCGACTAGTTTTCTTCTGTTGCCAGCAGGCCCTTCACATACAGGAAAAAACTATTCGGACAAGACAGCACATTTACGCCATGCCGCTTTGTTTACAAGAACATCTGAATCAACCGTAAGTCAAGCCCAGCTTCGGTGCTTGACCCTCGGATAGAAGCTCGTCTTGTAGCCAATGACCCAATGTCAGTGTTTACCTTGACATTCCTGACCTGGCATAAACTGGCATAGTTGGCATACCAGTCGCACCCGTTGGAAGCTGAGTGACAAAATGGGTGAGTTACTCAGTGACCCGGCCGCTCGGAACGGGACACGCGGCTTGCACACGTTCAGGAGCCAGTTTACAATGAAAGTGCGCATTAAACGAAACGTTCTGGTCACTTTATGAGAGCAAACGAAAGCTAACGGTTCGGGTTCACTTCAGGGCTGCCCTGCTTTTACTGCGGACTCAATTGTCACTTAGCTAATTACGGCTTCTTTTTACGATCCGAAGCCACGCTCGCAGCCAGCCTCCTCCAGGCAACAATGGGAAGTTTGTGGGCCGTTGGGGACCTAAGTGAAAACAGACTCCTCTCCTCAACTTTCTCGTTGTTGTTTTTCTCTTTTATCTTCCTGTGCGACTCCAGAAAGCGGGTTCGGATAGTCAAACCTCCATTAGTCATTCCGGCCACAGAATTGTGAATTACTTGGAAGAACTTGAAGTCCAAGTGGTTGGTCATTACGTGCCCAAAATGCACAGTTGTAGGCCACTGGATGAATATGCATGTCTCATTGCTATAGATACAACATAGTTGGGAACTCTGCATATTTCCCAGATCTGATGTCTAAAGACACGCTGTTACAGAGATGAATTGTTACATTATGGTTGTGTTTTACTCGGCACGCCAACATAAACTGGGCCCCAGAAGGAGTTCATCTTAGATTGCAATAAGTGTATGTGTTTGTGTGGTATGCTTTTTGTTGTTTCTGGATAGGGGTTGGATGAAGATTTTGAATGGGAGTGTATGAGCTGGAATGTTTATTTGTGGCTGAACAGGTGCTGGTTTAGTCTAAGACATTTCAATATAGCCAGATCTGTTGAATCTGCCAGTACCATCACAGTACCTTACTGTATCTTTCCTTATATGTTGTATCAACACCATAGAGGGAGTTGGTAAAAACCTATAAATGACTCTTTCCTCTGTGGAACACCAAAGCGGATATTTTGACAAATGGTTTTCTGTCCATGATGGAAGTCAATGGGGGACAATGTTGTTTAGTTCCCAACATTCTTCAAAATGTCTTCTTTTGTGTTCTGCTAAAGAAAGAAAGTGATTTCGCTTTGAAATTATAAGTATATGATGAAAGAATGTTCTTTTTTGGACGAACTCTCCCTTTAACGTGTTTAGACCGATATTTTATCGAGGTCTTGGCTGTGCAAGGGCTTTGCTTTATCAAATAATTATTATGACGTAACACCAAAGGCGTGCGAGTGAGCGAGCTGTCCAACCCGGCTTTCCCTGGTGACCTTCAACACACTCCAGATCTGTGCCTAACAAAACAAAACAAAAGAGCGTTCTTCCTCTTATGGTCAAAACACTTGAGGGATGTATATGATTCACTGCTTTCCTACACACTTGGCAAGCACACAACATGAGACACACTATGGGGTGACAGCCACGTGCCCCGAGAGGGTCTGTAATCATAAGTAGATCATTATGCCATGTGTTGCAGGCACGACAGAATCCTCATCGCTTTCTAAGATGAAAATAACAGAGACGGAAAATCACCGGCCCCTATTAGTCTGGGAAGTCTTTATCAACAGTGGCTTAGAAATGTACAAACATGTACTAAAAACACAAACCGAATGAAATTAGAGGCAGTAGTGAAGTGGCTTATTTCTACTGAAGCGGTAACGTGAGCTTTAAAGTGAAACAAAGTAAGGTTATGTTTCATACCGAGGCGGTTGTTTAGGGGTACAACATTAGAAAAAGATGACAGTGGTTTCCTGTACGAGTGGGTTGGGGAGATAAATGAGAAACATGACATAATGCGATCAGGGCCAATGCCATATCCAATAAAATGTATATCTTATTTAAAAAGGAAAAGCGTAACGATGGGAAAGCGTGGAATTTTAAGAGAAGGTTCTTCTGATTTGTTTACATCAAAGAGTAAGTGTAACCAAAGGAGTTTACTGCAAAAAAAAGAATGTCTCACTAAGTATTTATGTCTTGTTTTGCAGTGGATATATCTAAAAATTCTTAAATCGAGATGTTTTCTTCAGAAGCAAAGTCTTGTTTATGTTCAAATCAAGCAAAATATCTGTAAAAATTACCCCCGTCAAAACGGTAATACTCCAGCAGCTGGGGTGTCAGAATGTTTTTTTTTTATGTAAATTACATTTACATAAAATAAAATGAACATGTTTTTCATGTTATTTTACATGTTAATGTGTTTTTTATGCTTTAAAAATATTTAAAAATTCTGTAAAATTCTATATAAATTCGTTCTTTTACAGTGTGCCAATAAAGAAAGAAAAATAAACTTGAATTATGTTTTACCTCTCTATTTAGTACTAAATTCAAGTTTATTTCTCTTACCCCATTGGCAGACATTTTTGCTTGTTTTAAGCATGAATATGTAAATGTATCTTGATTTAAAATGTTTTAGATATCTGTACCCAAGACGCTAAGGAATTATTAGTGTCTTATTCATTGCTATAAAAGTCATTCCTTGTTTGATTGGGCACATGCCACCACATTTTCCCTTTTTGTTATTTTACTTGTACGTATAAATCCTAGAAAAACAAAAGTTATTCAAAATGAAAACTAAGATCCTTAAGTCCAAGGGTCTTGATGACAGTGCTGCAACCTTTCAAACCAAAGAAAACAAAGATTTAAAGCCTCCTTTTTTCATTCTGCTGAAAAGTATCTGACTGTGAGCTAGCTGTTGCAGGTTTTTCTGCTCTGTTGGGAACTCCGGGTAATCGTCAGAGCAATCAATGTGTGACATTGCACTGAAGGTGAATTGGGCTCACCCCAGGCAAGGATCTGACCGATTTTAAAGGGGTTACCGAGAAAGAGAGAACCAGAATCTGTTCTGAAGTAAAAAATAGACAGTTGAGCAGGAGCAAACCATTTTCGAGGCCACAATGAAAGAAGGCAAGTGAAACAATAGAGATGACTTGTGAATGAAGAAAAATGGCCTCAGAGGCCACATATTACAACCCCGTCACTCTTATCTCCTTCTTTAGGCTTTCCTAGCCCGAAGAGTTCAGATGTTATTACGTGTATCCTAATGTTGATTAGCTGTTGGCTGAGGAGATGTTGGGGAGGCTGCTCTGTTGATAGGGTGTCCCTTGACTTAACATCATGTGTGTCATTAGACCAATCGGCCTACATATTTACAACATGAGGCAAACAGGGAGGTAAATCTCTACGCCTATACCATGAGTAATGGCCAGGGCTGGACGTGACGTGAGTGTTTTGCAGTGACCCGGTGAATGCGCGCTGACCTCAGAGAGTGGTTTTCAATGGAAAAAGGCATATTTTAAATTTGCTACCATTTTTCCTGCGATGCATCAACTTTGCTTCACATTTAGGAACATGCGAAGTTGATTAGGCTTCTTTTGTAGCCCTGGCAGAGTCAACACAAGGTGTTGCAAAGTCTCCAGGCTTTTTTCCCTCATATGGGCACACTGTTTTATGAAAGGTGTCTGGGCACTGTCAGTTTGGTTGATGGTTTTCTTTTTGTGTGTGTATGTGGAGACCTCTTGGAATTGTAAGGAGCCAGGAGAGCACAGTCCATGTGGCTTTAATGGTCCTTGTCTGGGCCGCAGGCTCAGTAATCACCACTGACCCTGACCGGTAAACTGTTTTTTCTTCATGTGGTTCAGCTGACCTCGTCTATCTGTATAGAACCAATTCTCAACATCTCATTAGGCTCCGTGCGCTTGTTTCTGTAAGTCTTAATAATTGCGCGCGATTAGCCCAAGCCGTAAGCCATTTGGGATGTACTCTGCTCTAGGACTGGGCCGGGCCTCACTTATCTCAATGCACAGTCGCAGTCGCGCTAAAGTCCTCGGCGTTTCCTGTGGCCCCGACAATTAACCCTTAAGATTCTCGACACGCTAATTGAGTCCATGTTCCACCTATAACGCTGTTTTAATGAACCCTAATCACGGCGCCTGGGAGCCAACTAATGCACATGCGTCTGACTCGCTTCCAGGGCCAAAGTGACTGGCGCGCTTTTTCATGTGACTGGAGAGAGTTATAGCTTCCAAAAGGAGGCCCGCGCAAAGTGGCAGACGCTGCTTTTTAACGACGTGTCAACGGAGCAGTTGACAGACCTGTGGTTTGGGGCTGCTTTTCTTTTTAAAGTCATGCGTAGGTTTTGATCCAGGATTATTTAATCTGTCTGGAGAGGGCAGGTAGGCTTGTTTTAGGATGCCAAAGCCACACATGGATGTTCCATCCCCTCTGGAGACCTGGAGGGGAGGGGAATGTAATGTGTCGTTGCGATGTCACATCGGTGAATGTAATGTGCTGTTGCAATATCACATCGGTGACTGTCGCACAGACGGGAGACGTCCCGTTCTGTTGACTCACTCCTCTGGAAGCCACTATGGGCAGCAGCCAGGACTCTTCGGGATAAACAAGTCAAATTAAATAGTGCAATGCCTGCGACTGTGGACCTCACTCAGTAAAAACCCCTCTGATTCTAATTATGGCATTCATTAACGGCAAAATTCCTGGAACAAAGACTTTAATCCTAACATGGCCCCCAAAGCTGCTTTAATTCTGCGGGTAGATGTGGAATGGGAAGCCTTGGTTTAGCAGACTACTGAGAAGACCAATGTGGTTCCTGTTTTCTGAATCATTAGTCTGTCAGTGTATTGGGTAATAAAACAACATTCACAGACTGTCTTTAGTTATAGATGGAACAGATATTATTGAGAAGAATCAACTTTGATTGATATTTTATAATAAGTAAATCCAGTAACTAACAAGGTTGGAAAATGAAAGTCAAACAAGGAACAATAACAAGTTTGGCTCCCACTTTGACGTTCATTTTCACAGACTCTTAAATTTGCGCAGAAAATAGATAAACCTCATGTAAACAATTCTGTGGAAACACAGTCTAAAACAAACGCCGTTTCAAGAGGAATTTTAACGCTGTAAATCTGTCAAACCGTGCATCTCTGCAAACTCAATCTCTCATGATCCTCCCTCACATCCAGGATACCCAAACATGGTTGCTAAGGAAACCCCCTAAGGAATGCTTGATATTGGCAAAACTTTCACCATGGTTTATGATGACTCACACGTGGGATTGTTTGCTGTAACATTCCATTGGCAGAAAATTGGCAGACTTTTACTGTAGGTTCAATGTGGTGCATTCTTTACAATCTGTAATGACATCACAGCACTTAAACACGCTATAAGAACAGTAACACATTTTTCACTCTCAGCGCATTAGCCAACACAGAGTAGCTGTACGTAGTAAAACGCATTCTCCCTGATGCACTCGATCACTCTTGCACACACAAACACGCACGCACACATTAATCACCTGAAAAATGCCTTGGGTTCCAGTAATAACCAAACACCGTCCTTAAGTAGCACAGCCTCGCTTCTCAATAAATGAGCGCACTCAGTCCGGAAGAGCTTTTGACTGGAGATGAAAGGCTCTTTGGGGAGCCCGTATTAATGAAATTTGCTGAGTGAAAACTGAGCCGTAGGCTGGGCCCCACCAGGCCCTCACCTGGTTACACTCGCTTCCGGCCCAAGGTCATAGAGCCGGAGCCCTGACAACACTTCCTCCATCCATGCACACAATACACACACACACGTTCATGAAAAGGTAATTCAATTCCAGTTTTCCAAATAGACTTGAAAAAGGGGATCCGGTTGTATTGTCACACTGGAAATATGGTTCATGGTGGTATTTGATCTAATATTCATGTTTCAAAGCTGTAGATCACTGGCAGTTATGTTTAATTTATTACATGAAATCCATCCTAACTCTGTGTGCTTTATTGTTTTACATATTGGGTACAAGCTGTGTTTCCTACATGGTGTTCTGGAATACTGTGTAACTGACCGTTGGCCCAGGGACCGTTTTACAGCCATGTTTCTCATATCAATTCAGTTGAAATTTTTCTTTATTGTTTTTATTTGTTGCAGATGTCGCAATAAACCGGTGTTTGCAATAATCATGGTATTAATATCACGGTTATCGACATTGTGCTAATACTACACATATGATAATGTAATCAATCCAGCACCCGTTTAAAAAAAAATGGGATAGTTCACCCACAAATTCTGCACAACACAAAGAAGATATTTTGAAGAATGTTGGTAACCTAACAGCAGCGTTACCCATTGACTTCTATTGTATTGATACAAAACCAATGCAAGTCAATAGGTACCGCTGTTGTTTGGTTACTAACATTCTCTAAAATATCTTCTCTGTGTTCTGCATAAGAAAGTAAGTCATACAGGTTTGTAATGACAAGAGGATGAGTGAATAATGACAGAATTTTCATTTTTGGGTGAACTATACCTTTAAGAGCCACAATGGTTGCAGAATGTAAGATGAATCTGACTGATAGCATTATTTATTTATCGAAAACACTTTAATAGATATTGCAATAATGTTGTTATTGTGAAATCTTTAGGACACCATACTCATGTATCTCAGATATAATATCGGGATAGCCCTAGCTGCAAAACAGCTTTACAGAAAATACATTTTTGAACAATTGCTCATTACCAACTGGAATTTTTTTCTTTTCTATAAAACCTTTCACTACGGCCTCTCTTTTTCTCATGCAAAAAACCTCATTATTAACTCAAGAACATTTTTAATCCATTTAGTCATTTGTTTTATTATCACTAAATAAACTCTTTCAGAATGAGGACTGAGGATTTATTTTATACTTAATTATACTTATAATTTATGTTATATTATGTCTTAATTATATTTATCTCTAGAGGAGTCTTACAGAATGTAACTTTGCTGTATATACACTCACACGGTCTTTGTTAGCTTGGCTCTTAAAAGCAGTACTTTCAACAGTCACACACCGCACCAGCAGTGTGAGGTTGTAAAGGCAACCCAATGCGGACATTTGGTTATAAATAAATCCTATAATCAGAAAGGCCGATTACCCTGGAAACCTAATTATCCAAATCACAACTTGCAGTTTGTTGTTGTGACTGTTGCTAGACTCGGTAAGCGATGTGCAGACCCAGCTGCTGCAATGCTAATTTTGTTGATTTATTATTAATTCATTTAATGAGAGATGCAAAATACCCTGAACTGTTTAGCACCCCGCCAACGGATCCCTTTCCGTGCCACGTATGATTCACTAAGGTTTTTTACCATCGAACTCTCTAATGTGAGAATTTTCCAGAAAGGTCACCGTGCGCTTAGTGTGTCCTCGCTCTATTTGGCAGGTACTGCGATTTATTCTCGGCAGACCATCAGTGCCTAATGTCATACAAATGTGTGAGTAAAAGCGAGCGCTCCAATGAGGCTGCCAGGAAGGAAACTCGCTCCAGACTTGAACAGTATGAGGCTCTCACGCTTTAGTTGTTCTAAAGAGCGACGTGTGAGAAATTATTAACACCGTTAGGCCTTGTTTACACCTGCTTTGTAGTTCTGTCTCGGGTGGTCAGATCACTTTTTTCTGGTCAGGTGAGATAGATTGGCAGTTACACCTGGTGGTAACAATTTCTGTTGTAATATGTGAGCACTATACACTGAAAAAGTTTAAAACTGTAAACATGACATTCTTGACGGCAAATCTCCATGAATTTCTGCCTCAAAGAATGCACGACACGCCATAACGCATGTACTCCGTGATTGAACATGAAGTGCATTAAGATGGCTTTGCTACCGAGAGATACCAAGCCCTGTTCTGGGCATTTTACTCAACAGAGGGATGACAAAACATCTCTTCCTCCCCCAGCAGAAGCGTGACCGTTCCGCCAAAGCGGCTGACAAGCAGGCAGCGTTGAAAGCTGTGGGGGGCTCTGGAAATGGAGAGCCGGGTGACGAACTCTGAGTTTCCTTTACTTTTACGAGTTCTTTACTTAGGGAAGAGTTGCTAAAGCGGTCCGGGGAGGTGGGTTTCCTGGGAGGGCGAGGGCCCGGCGGGTCAGCCATGCAGAAAGGCTCGAGTGCTGTTTTAGGAGCAAGGTCAAGCACGGGTGGTGGGGGATTTGACAGGACGTAAAATAGGAGCCCCATCAAGCTCTCTGCCTGACGTGACCTGTGGAGACATTTGTCTGGGAGTGTTAAGTAGATAAGGAGACTACCTGTGGTCGTGCAGCCGCTTAATGTGTGCCATCACGATTGTACGGTCTTTTAGCGTAGAATGCTGGTTTTAAATAAACATGTCTAGTTCATCAAAGAAGTGTGTCACACTTATTTCAGACACCGGTCTCTGGTTGCAGGAGAACCCAACCTCTTTGCTAAGCCCATCTCCCCTGACATTTGTTTCCAATCAAAACTCCAATTCCCCTTTTTTCCAGTTCAGAAACTTGCAATAATAGAGTTAACCTTTGAGCCAGTGTCCCCTGACTACAAGACACTGGCTTAATGTTGAACCATACCTAGCACCAGCTTCCGGTAACCAATTTACTCAGCTCTAAGCCCGGGTTATTACTGTTGAAGGGCATTCCTTTGGTGTCCTCTCCTTTTCTTTTTGCCTCTCCAGGACCCTCTTCTTAACAAGTGACGGTATTGTCCTCAAAGTGCGCCTTTCCAATTGCCATCACAATCTTAAAGGAGACTTGTAGATGGACGTGCTGTTACATTTTTGGTGCGGTTTCCGACTGAGTGCTCTGTTGACGAATCACTTTGGGAAATTCTTTTCAAGAGTGACTAGCCTAATACCACTCTGACATTTTTACTAATTCGTATGTGTAAAGCGTCTCATGGTGAAAGCTTTCATTTTTCCAATAACTTGCATCAACAGATCAAACAGGGCGCTTGCGGACTAAACACATGCCTTCGGATGAATATCAATTCAACCGAATGAAATCGATGCTCCTCGATTAATTTCCTCCTGGACTGCGTAACCACCAAGGATGATTAATATGATGTTCCATTGAGATGTTGTTCATTGAAAAATGTGTATTTTCATCGCTTCCAACTGTTGTATAATAGGAATTCATTGCTCATTTAAGCGCCACAGCTTGTTTTCACAAATGCGTGCCCTCTAGAAGGGCCAGCTTGTTCGTGCGCCCAATCCCGTGTCAATCGTGTCCTTGTTTTGTTATTGAGCCCAAAGAACGGGCTGCTTTTTATTTCATGGCCTCTGAAGGCATGAGGTGGCGGCAATCCAGCGAAGGACAAAGACCTGAGGCACTAAAAAAGGCTGGTAGGAGGCCTGCCTCTCTCCTCCCCGTTTCACAATCAGCATGTGGGCTTCAGGGTGGCTGACAGCCCAGCAAGCTGCAGCCGCTGAAATATGGAGTCTTGCGGCTTTGAAGAGAGACAAAGTGCTCTGTCTGGAAGCTCCAGACGAAAAAGTTGCATGTTTACTACTAATGCTGCATTGCACGGCCTTGTTTGGCTGTGCTTATGGGAGCTTAACTGTAAACTGCATGCAAAGTTTTTGTAAATGGATGAAACTGGTTTTGTGTTCGCTGGAGCCCTTACTCTTATAATCTGAAGCAACGTGTTTCCTTACACCCGGTTCTGTGTGCGATGGTGTGTGTGCGTGTGCTGGCTGCTCCACTGGCCCGCATGGAGAGTGTTAGTTAACCCTCTGCAGTCTGGGTTCTGCTCTCGGGCTTTAAACAGCTGTCTGTGCTTGCCAGCACATCCTGGCTCATTACTGCTCTCTCTCTCTCTCTCTCTCTCTCTCTCTCTCTCTCTCTCCCTCACTCGCTGCAATAATCACAGCTCTGTGTAGGCCTAAATGGAAGGTTTGGGAGTGAGCACGCAAGCCTGTGGTCCCTAACTGGACTGCTCAGCTGGCCTTGTAATGCTCATTTAGCCCTCCAAGCTTCATAGGCATCTAAACACAATACACAAGCACTTGGAGAGACACAGGGTTGACACAAAGCACTGAATTCACCTACAGCACATTGTATGTAGGCCAGTAAACACAATCTGTGCATTTTACATTACTATTTTTAATACATTTAGATAACAGAGTCAGTTACTTGTTGAAAAGACAAACATGCGTTTTTATGCTTGTTCAGGATGGGTCAACCTGATCTCATGGGAATTTGTAAATATTTTACGAGGTGGCTAATTCGTATGAAGTCTTACCATGCGAATTGTGCAAAGGCGTACGGTTATTAGAAAAACGCTATACTGAAGCCCCTCCCCTAACCCCACCCCTAAACCTAACGGTCACTGCTGTGAAAGCAAATCGTACTAAAATGTATAACGTCACTGTCCTTGTGAAACCTCGTACCTCCAAATTCACCGTCTTTCAGGAAGTGGAAAAAGCATTTAGTCATTTAAAAAGTACAATGTTGACGAGCACTTTTGAACACATTTTATTGGTTAGATATTTGCAAAACCCAGTAAGAAACATAAAATGTGACTAATAATAATGATTGATGTCAAAAAATCGGAAAATATTGAGATACAAGGTTTCAGAGGGACAGCAGCGCCAAGATCGTACGACTTCGTAAGAATTAGCCACCTCGTAAAATAGTTCAGAATTCCTGTGAGATTGTGATGGATGGTTTATGCTGGATATTAGAAATGTTGACCTTATAAGCTAAATTCAGTTCACCACCATCTTGAGAACAGCCTGGGCATACAGCTTCTATCTACTTTAATGGAGAAAGACCGACGTCTTCATGTAAAATGGTTAATTGATAGCAGTGATGTGCTGCTTTAATTTAATTTAGGTTAAAATTGAATTTTTAGGTTCATCTAACGCAAAAAGACAAGTGTCCTTTTTACCACTAAAGCGATTGCCTCTAAACAATACGTTGGTACTTCTTGTCCTGTACTGTAGCTGCCATAGTGGTTATAATTTCTCCTATTTGTTTTTTTGTGCTCTCTCTTCGTATATTGTCTCTGAGTGGGATTTAACTGAAATCAATCCTTAATAATTACGAGAATACACTGCTGAGTCTAAAAGGAAAGTTAATGTCAAGCCACTTTGAGCGGGTGAGAGGCAGAAATTGGTATAAACGAGTACATTACAGTCCATTACTGTACCATCATTGCTAATGCACATTAACTGAAAACCGTAGTGTCAAAATGCATTTCTGGGGTGAATGGGACCCTCTCGATTTTATCCAATTGTGTTCCTTTTTCTGTGTGTTTTTTGGAAAAGTGGTACTGGGATGTCACGTGTGAGCCATGAGCTGCCATGGTAACTTGGACAGGTTTGCCTGTGATTCACCAAGTTGGGTTTTAAATTAGTTGGCATGACTACATTTCCACCTGGTAGCAATCAAGAATAACCATTAGAGAGTGGCCATCCAATCTCTTTGATGGTGCACGGTCATGTGATTTTAAGAGTTGGTCTTAGCCATATCTTACATTGGACATAATTGGCAAACTCTGTTTCTAATCTTATTCTAAAATGAAAGATCTGCCCAGTCCCCAGAAAATGAGGGAACGTGAGACCGTCTTTGAGACGAGGTGATGGAGGTTATAAAAACCAATGGTTCTTATTTCCAAAACCATGGCAGGAATGTTAATTCCCATGTAAGGTTTTGTTCCTGGACCCTGCAGATTGTGTACAATGGAATGATCAATGGTAACCTTTCGTGCTGTGAGTAAAATATATTGGATCCCTTCAAAGAAAGCCTTAAAACCCTTTTGTTTGAACACCTCCCATGACAGTAGGCCACTAGTTACACAGCTAGAGAACAAATCCACACACAAGAGGGCGGAGCGCTCATCTCCGCAGCTGTGTCCGCACGGAGACCCGATTGGGTCTCTGCTAAAGAGGGAAAACAAACTGCTTGTCAAACGACTGAGTGGCTTTTTTATTTTCATCTCTTTCTTTTCTCACTGCTTGTTTGTTTTTGGGCTCTGGGGCTGTAGAGGCCCTGGCAGGGCTGTTTGAGTTTTCTCAACTCTAATGAGCAGGAATGGAGGCTTGTTTTGTGTAGAACAGACAGATTTGTACACCTTGCCGCTCAGCCTCTCCAAAAATGTCCATTGTTCCTTTTTGCTCTAAAAGCATCCAGCTCTCAAAGGCTGTGGTTTTCAAAGCTTGTCCCGCAAATGATTTTCAAGAGGCGGGAAAGAGTGAAAGCAGATAGCACACCCTTGTTTGCTGGTCCACCTAACTGTCAAGCTTCTTTTGGGTGGGCATGTCTCAACAGCGACTAATGAATAATGATTGTCTTTGACCAGGACAGCGCAGGTGCGTTCATTGTGCCCGTAAGCCTGTGTGGTAAAATGCTGTTGTTCTGTGGCGGTATCGATTGGCCTCCCACAAAAGAATGTTTCTTAGAGCAGTTAGAGCACAAAAACAGAGCAGAGATGATGGCACGTAGTGTTATTCTGACACATGATCTGTTCGGCATTACAGTGCACTACACACCCTCACTTTTGTAAGTCGGAATGTGGGAGGAAAAATAAGGGCAGCCATCTTCTTGTTTCATTAGTCATCTATTTTCACTCAAGCTGAAAAAGGTACATGTATCTTCTCATATAATGTTTATGGATTTGGAGAGGCTAATCATATTGTGACAGCCCTAGCTGGGACATTAGGAATGTCAAAGCCAACGTGTAATGCCTTCACAGTGCTGATCTTAGTTTCGATAGGCTTTAGATGATTTGGATTGTCTCGATCTCAGTTCCTGTGCCTAGTGATGCATGGTGAAGGCAGCTGACCCCAGGTGCCCTGCAGGTGTGCTGGGTACGAGTTGACTGGAATGTGGCTTCACGCTGAGAGATTCCCATCAGCCCAACATTCCTTATACGGGGAGGGGACAAAGGGTCTCTTCTGTGACGATGGACCTCGCTGAAGCCCCCAACCCACCTTGACTGACTGTAGATCATTGGTGTGCATGGGGGAAGATGCATTTCGAAGGCAACTTGTTTCCAAAACAGACCAAGTCGAAACAGGAATCTTCTTTCAACTTTTTAAAGTATCCGTACAATTGTTTTCACCAAAGAAGGAAGTTGTTGCGCAATGGATAAAGATCATATTGTATTAGGCGGAGAAGATACCTCAGCAGTTGTAAATCATCTGATAAAGTTCACTAGGTCAAGGGAATACAATTGATTTATGTATTGGTCTGCCCAGGTGTCCTCATAGAAATATGGACGTTTTCCTCCTCCAGGACTGATAACATCTAACACAAATTTCAGCATGAAACCTCCTCCGCACATTATTTTCAAACTGATTTAAACTGATTTTACCCAACACACCCTCGTAAGATAATAAAATCCCAGAAATTATTCGCAACGCAGGTCACATCTTTAACAACGGCACAGTGTCAACTTGAGCGGATTGACTTTAAGTTGAACCATTGCTGTTCAACATCTCTTTGTCTCGCATTTAAGCGCTGAGGTATTGGAGAAAGGCTTGTTAAAATTTGCCTCGAGCAGTAAGATTACCTGCTGTGACAACAAAAACACCTCACTTCCAACAACAAAAGAGTTCAGAGGAATGTAAGAAATGTGGGTTATGCCGCGGTTTACAGCCGTTAGCCCTCAATTCCCCATTGTTGTTGAAAAAGCAGCGACGGAGTTGAAAGCGACGAAAACAGCCACACGTTCATTAAGTTAATGAATAAACCATCACTTATTTGTGAAACACGCTCATGATCGTGAAGACAACCATAAATAATAAATAGACCTCACTCGAACCCTCAAAGCAGATGTGGCGTGTCATAAAACTGACAGTTGGACTGAGGGAATGTAAAAAGACGCATTTCCTCCAGCCGGAGAAACCGAGAGATCAATCATAAGAACCACAGCATCATATAGCCAGATTCTCTTGTTTTGCTGTAACTGTAAACATTTATGATAACAATGGAGTTGTGTGCGGTATGTAAGAGATATAACCGCATGATGTGCGCCGCTGTGTATTTCTCGGAGGAATTCATTTAAATATTAGCTTTGGGCAAAAACAAACAGGATCGCAGAGAGATAGGCCCCCTGTTGACTGTGGAGATGGGCGGCTCTGTAAAGACACAAATATTTTCGCCATTGGTTTATTTTCCTATGAGAAAACAAACAGTGAGTGGTGTTGCTACGGTGAACGGTCCTGAGTAAAGAGCGCTGGCAGTCGGCAGAATTGGAACAAAAACGCTACGAGAGTTTTTCATTACTTCAGGGGCACGGAGGGGAAGCGTGAGGCTCTGGTTTGACCGGAGGAATAGACTCAAACACATCACAGCTTGAGCTTTTCAATTGAATGCTAATAGGCAACAGAAACACATAAATGCGTAATGTTTTATGATGCATTTTTGTGCGAAAAGGTGGAAGACGGATACCAAACCTCTGATGACACTGTGGTCTGTTTTGTTTTACCACACTGCTGGACAGTTTGTTTAAATTGGAAAAAAAAAATTCTTGCTACGTCGCCGCACAGAAATTATCTTTTTCTTTTTATGCTATAAATTAAAACTAGAATGTAAAATGTCTTTATAAATGACTACAGCCGAGTCTAAATCTATACCTAATATATCCCACTGTCTAATATTTTTTTCTAAAGAAAAAATATTTATTTTATGTTGTTCTACCTGTTATAACAGTAGTCTTTCACTTATACTGACACCTAGTGGTGTGGATGTAGCTTCCTACACTAACAAAAGTTTTCTGTTACTGATGTGGTTGTAGCTTTACATGAAAAATAATTATAGTAACATTAATAATAATCAGCATATTCCACATTTTCACAGAATTGATTTTTGTATTTTTTATTTTTCATCTGCTATTCTAGTTCTCTATATTTATTTTTTCCTCAGCTAGTACATTTATTTTCCGCTGCAGCGAGAGATAACACATTTCTGTGGTGGAGGTTTTGTCTACCCGTCTGGCAAAAATAAATAGAAAGATGTAACTTACCAAAACTATGGTGGGCTACGGTCAAGTGTGTGTATTTACTTGCCCGATTTAAAGCGAGCCAAAGTGAGTCACATCAAAACCCTGGTGTAAACATCTATTACAAACATGCTTCTCTATTTCAGGACACTTAACGGTGTCTCTTTCACAAACACAAGTGTGTATTGAGGTTGTCTGTCTCGACAGATTGTCTTTTTCACTGGCTTGGCTAGTTTCCATGACACTTGGTCTTTGGAGGGACATTGCAAATATATAATTTAATTACATCAGTGATCTAAATCAGAGAGATGCAATAGTATCCCCATCTGGAATAAATAAATGAAAAGTAAAATAAGAAAACTAGTGAGAAACGTACTCCTCCTCTAGAGGTTTGACTTTACGAGACCTTCATTTCAAAGGAGATGCTGCATTCCTGCTGTTAACTGAGGTTACCGGTCAATCATTAGCTGGCTTTGTTAGCTTCAGACTTTATTAAAAGCATAGACTATTTATTAGTGTGATAGGTTTTTAGGCTTTTGAACTTTATAACAAATTTCAGCTGTTAGTAGGATATCATAAATGTAGAAAAATGAATTTGACCAGATTTAGTAGGGATGAGATGTACAGCCCTCACAGGAACCCAATGAGAGCGATAAACTTGGGCAGATCAGTGGACATTTCTCATATCCTGTAAAAGTCAGCAGATTCACTCGAAATATAAAGCAAGAGGTTGATTAGTTTGACAACAGGCAGTGTTTACTACACAAAACATGTCTTTAAACATTTAGTAAAGCTTTGTGATGGAATTATGCACCCCGGGCTCATGCTGTGCAGTGTTGTAATCTAGTTTTACTCGGATATCCAGAGGCTTTGTGTGCACGTGTGTGTGTGTGTGTGTGATGCTGAGGTTGTTCTCTGTTTAAGCGCTGGCATACATACACTAGATCCTCTCCCATCAACACTTAACTGCTAACTTCTCTTCCACGCTGATTGTATTTGCAGATTGGATGTGTTGGCCATGCTTCAGGGTCAGACACTGAATTCCTCCATAGGCAAAGAAAGAAGAATGAATACACAGAAGAATGTATATTAATAATATAACAGACTTGAGTCTTGAATTGAATGAAATATATAACAAACTTTGAACAGAAATGCAATGTGCGTTGAATGTACTGGCGGTGGCTGCATGTCATGAAATCTGTCAAGTAGGGCTGTCACAATAATTAAATAATCGCCTCATCGCAATTATTTGACATAATCGCAATTATTTGACATAATCGCAATTATTTGACATAACCGCAAGTGTAAATCCTTAGAAAACTAGGGTGATCTGCAGCATTTTGCATCCACCGTCCTTGATCTGCTTTCACCATTATGTTCAAACGACATTTCTTCATCATTTGAGTTGTATCAGTTTTGTACTTTTTGTGTTTATGAGTTTTATTAAAGTGATTCCAGATTTGCTGCATCTACACAGGAAGACGACATTATCCTCATATCTCAGTTTTTTCTGTTAAGGTCACTCTGTAGGGAATGTGACTAGTTATTTACAGCATTTTTACATTTCTTAATGTATCTATATTTTATTAATTGAATAAATCAATTGTTAATTAATCGTTATAATTGTCAAAGCCTTTAAACAGACAATTATTCGCAATTATTTAATAGACAATTAATCGTTAGCCAAATTTCATCATCGTGACAGCCATACGTCAAGAGCAATTTAAACTTATCACCATAATCATATTTTTTTATTATGATTATGGTGTTAAGTTTAAATTGCTCTTGACGTATGGCTGTCACGATGATGAACATTATGCGTTAAGAAAACAAAGCATCGTTTTGAACCATTATGTTTTTCTTGTATTGTCACTTTTATGCTTCATCCTTACAATGTTGCACAATGCAAAATAGAAACTAGGCTTTACTTTTTTTTATTGAACCTGGGCATGTTTCGTTAAGAATCACCCAATAAGTTTATTTTGGAGTTTGTTTTTCTTTGGGTCTCTATCTGTGTTACAGCACTCAGCATGAGTTCAGGCTATAAACTGAGATAATTTAGCAGTCTGTGCTTTAATACCATGAATAAATCGGCCTCCCGTTTTAATGAGAACTGCTGAAAGTGACACTTGACTGACAAGAGGAGATAATGGAGCGGGAGGAGCTTTGAAGCTGTGCTGACGGCTGCGTGACGAGTGTCTGTGCACCCTGTGAGTGAGCTGGGTGACTTTTGACCTCGCAGCCCAAACGCAAGCATAGCTGAGCGTCACCGGGCGACCTGTGACTAGCGACCCCCTCTGGTATTTGTGCTCACGAAAACAAACATGGCGGTTTAGTGTTAGTAATGTCAAACTATTGTATAAAAAAGGGTTTCTTTGATTTTTTTGGCACAAATGGGAATACTTGATTACATAGAACAAGACATTCAATAAACATTTCTTATCCTTGATCATTCATTCATTTCAATTCATTCATTTCATTTAATAGTAGCCTTGTAAGGAATAATCTCCAGTCGTCTGGTTATCATTGTGAAATAAACCCCCTTAGGATAATATAAGACCCCTCTGCTTTACATCAGAATCCTCAAGAATCAAGGTTCATTTTGCCTTATTTGTAATTAGCTGTATATAGATTATTTCTTATTTATTTAGTTCTAGATTACTAGCAGTTGATTCAGTACATTAAAAAATACAGTTTGACAAATGAGAACTTGCTACCTAATTTGTTAAAATTGGTTGCAAATGTGTGCTTTTAAAAGAGTCATCCCCTTTCTGTTATTCCTGTGATGTTAATATGCAGGTACTGGTTTACGCTTCTCTATCAAACAGGGTTTTTTTTGTGGGTGTGTTAGTATTACAGCTTTACGCTTGGTAAACTAAAAACAGTCTGTCATTTGCCTTCACTGACATGTTCATGAAGACAGAGATTATGAGACGTGCTGAAATTGTTTGACATTGTGGTGACATGTACAGTTTAGATTGTTTATGCCACATACCAGCTGCTGACTGGCTGAAAGTTCACAGCCACATCCGATCAGCAACCCCTGCGACCTTTCTTATATCCGGTTTCCCTGTTTTGTCTCTGGAACAACAGTTTACCTCCCTCATCCCCTTATGTTTGCTTGCTTCTCCAGGTGACCACCTCTAAAATGTTTCTAAGCTACGATAATTTACAGCCGGCTCAATGACAGCAACAGATTGTGTCTTTCTTTGTGTGTCTGTGTGCCTTAGGGACTTGTTGAGCGCTCATCTTTGACAAGCAGACATGTTTTTAACGACAGGTAGGTTTAAATAATTACCTTTCCAGATCCAGGGACATGGGACGCGTGCTTTTTTAAAAGAACCTGAAAAGGAACGTATTGGCGTTATTTACTCACCTTCAGTTCAGTCCGAACATATATGCAGGTTTTTCTGTAAAAAGTAGATTTTTTAATACTTGCTATGTAGCTCATTGCCAGAAAACAAAATTGACCACAGACTGTTAAACTCCAACAAGAATATATGAATACTATTCCTGGTGTTCTGAACAGTTTTTGTTGAGAAACAATTGAAATTTGAGTTATAAAAGCAGTAATCTGTAACTTTTGTCTGAAAATCGCCATCCCTGTTTGACGCATAAAATTGCAGGCTATTTTGCATTCTTATTTGGGGGGGTTAAAGTCAAGTGACATTAAACTGATATTCCACATAAATTATTATTTATAAACTTACCATTGTGAATTAGGGTAAGGTAGAGAGACGGTATTGATTTTAGGTATTTACTCAATTACAATTTTTATTTATTTATTTATTTATTCTTTTTAAAATGCATACAGCATCTTTAACTAATTACAGAGGGGAATCTGTCTGCGTTTGTGTACAGATATTAAAATAATGCTTACGGAATAGAGAATGTGAAACTGATGTCACGCCCTATGTTGCATGTAGCAGTGGCGCTGCCATCTTGGGAGGATCATACTCAACTGCTATTATTGTTATGATATGTACCGTTACTTGTTTTGTTTGATATATGGAAAAATCGAAAGTGAAAGAACCAGGAGCTTTTTCTGAACGACTCTGTGTAATGCTATTGTAATTTTTAACACGGCAAGACCGACCTACCGTAGTTATATTTCCGAATCAAACAAGACTGCACTAGCAGCCATCCTCCCAACACGAAGTGATGTAGCTTCACCTTCTCTATTGAACATTTTGTATTCTAAACTATTTAGGGCTATTTTATTTTCGAATAATAAAGATTTAAGGCGCACATTTTTGTTGGTTTCTGACAAAAAGTTATTTTTTTCCCTATAAATACTCAGGGATATGAACTACTTTATTGATACTTTAATGGTGCCCTTTAGGGCCTTTATTTGTTAGCGATTGGGAACCTTTAAAATAGTTATTTAAAAAAAATGTTTGTGTTCTATGGAAAAAATAACGGCATACAGCTTAGGAGCCATGAAAGGTAGCTAAATAATGACACTTATTGGGTGAACTTTTCCTTTAAGCGGCTGTTTCATATGCCAGGCCATTTGCGCAGCTTTAGCTAGAACTGCTCATCAAAACATCTGAATAGAATCCACCGGAAGCTTCCTGTGTGGCTACATCTCTCTTAATTAGAATTTTAATCACCTTAATCAGTTGTTCTTGGAAATATGCTGTTGCTTTACTCCTCCCAGCTCCCATTAAATCCCTCCTAATCACTGCAGCCCAGCCTGCACGCAGCTATTTCTTCCTGCATCTTTTATCTCTCAATAAGGAGATAAGACATGGAAATTGATTCATCTCCTTTCACTGCGTAGAGTATTAGGCAGATTATTATTGTTGTGATAATTACTTGGCTGTGCCACTTGCCACTTTTCTTCTGCATGGTGAGTGGGTTTTTAATAGATCAGAATTTGCTTTTCGTCCCTACCGGGTCTTAATGAGAGCAAGACGAATCCCAAGAGTAATTTAATAAAAGGTAAAAAAGCAAGTTTAATCGGCAGGTGTTGGTGCGAGAAAAAAGCCTCACAAGTCGTTCTTTGTTTTATCTTTAATTAAACGTATTGATCTTTCAAGAGGTCATTCAACAGTAAGAGAAAAGAAAACAGTGTTATCGTTCTTCTCCATTCAAGACTGTAAAAGTGAAGAAAATCTATGGCCTGTTTTGACACAAACTACGGTTGCTCATAATGTGGTGTTTATTTCTTTTCTTGTAAACATGCCAACTGTTTTTTGTCTGGCATCATGGATCAGAGGGGTTAGTCTTTCCCACAGACCAGAAGGAACATATTGTATTTGTTCGGTTCATTTGAAATGTATGTATCAAATGGAGACAGTGTCGACCTCACTCAGAGTTCCGAGATCCCCCCTCAGCATAGGGACGACGGCATGCGGCTCAATGTTTCAGAGGCTTTTCCAGTGCGAACAGGCAACTTTGAGTTCTAACACCTTGTCCAGAAGCTCCCAGAATCACTCGCAAGGCAGCAGCTGCCGCTTGTTCACACCGTGCTGCGGTTGAGTGTCTGACCCCTCTAATCCAGCCTGCGACGTCTCATTTGAACAGCGGTCCGAACACAACTAGGATAACCCATTGAGGGTGGTTGATTTGTTAGGTGCGAGAGAAAGACTGAGACAGCCCATTTCCTTGAGAAATACAGAGAGCTATTCTCAACTCCTGCATTGTGATTGGCTGAGAGCGGCGTTGCCCTGAATGGCCCTTCAGTGGGCCGTATGGGACCATTCTTTATAAAGTGGCTATGTAACTCAAAATTTTCAACGGATGGTTCCATTTTTCTTTTTTCACTCTGCGTGTTCAGTGATGTTTTCTCTGGTATGCTGACATTAGTCACTGTTCCAGGTTTGTTGCAAAACATGCCAGGTTCATGATGAAATATTTGTGTTGGGATTGTTTTTATATGTTGAAATGCTCTTGAGTTTGTATCAACGAATGAGAAACATATGGCCCCTAAAACGTAGTCGAAAACAAATGTTCGCTTTCAGCTGTCGCTGGGTACCTACTTTTATGGGGTAATAATTTACAAAATAATGGGAGCTGGGTGCTAATATCTGGCATTTCTTACTAAAATAACTCACTATAGCACCTGAGGCAACACCGATGGAATTTACAAAGGTGAAGTAGAGGACCACCCAAAGGCAGGACCCCACCTGTACCAAGGTACTTGTACTGGTCAGATCATAGTGTACCTGGAGGAGCTACTTTGTCTTGTCAAAGACCCCCACTGTCAGACCTCCCTTGACCCCATTTAATTGATCCGGACACATATCCCTTTGAACACGAGTTCCACCACGTTTCCTGCAATCCCATGCCACCTAATTCCATCCAGACAGGCGAGCCGATCGAATGTGCCGAAGCCAGGATCCCGCAAATGGGATGCCGTTGATTGCTTCCAAAGTGCTGTTGACCCTTGACCTCAAGCGTAGAGGTTTCAGATGATCTTCCAGGAGACATCTCATTCTCAAAGAGGAGATAGACGGAGCCGCTCGTCAATGTTGACGGGTCGGGACTGAGCGTGGAGGGTTAAGGAAACTCACAGCTGCTCAGTTTGGGCCTTTGATGTGATTGTGTTGTGTTAAAAGCCGAGCTTTGTCAAAGCTTCTTGCTTATATGTTTCAGAGAACAGTAGGAGGGCGAGCGACACCGGGGAGCTTCAGTCACTTTGAATTTTATTTGCTTTTTATAAGTGCCAATTTAAATGTTGCCACCGAGTCTGGGTGACATCATATCAAAGAAGGCACAGAAATATGAAAAAATGAGTGATGTTTACGACGCTGTTTGCAGTAGATACATATGGTGGTGTTTACGGTCGACATCTGTGAGGCAAACATCAAAAGTCAGCTATTAGTCTGGCTTCACAGTTTTGGAATAGCTCTAATAGAGCTGTTATTTCAAGACTTTGGTTAACTATTCTCAAACATTAATCATTAGATAACTTTAGTCAGTGGAATTTATGAATTCCATAACTGAGAGGGATAATCCTTGGGAAGGGCAGAACCGCAGTGTAAACGCTTAATGCTTGGCATAATTCGTATAGGTGTTGATTTTATTAGAAACAGCTGCATCGTACGTGTTGAAAGAAATCATACGCATTGTTTCTCCAGCGGTTGTGAAATTCTACTGAACGTATTTTTGAAATAAATAGCAGCTGAAATATTTGTCCAGCGGGAAGGTCTTCACTCTTTGAATCTTTTCCTTCTACATTTATCAGACTATGATGTGTCAATTGTCTTTTCATCACCCAACGCTCTCAACAGTTGTATTTTGTATGAGGCCACAGCTTATCTTTTAGAGTGCAGATAGCTTTTGTGCAAGCGATCCGTTACCCCTAAAAGAAAACTTCACCCATGTAGTGTAAAACAAGTTTGGGAGTTATGCCAAAAACAACACGTTCCCAAGCTACGAGGTTTCCCGAGAGTCATGTAAAAAGGGACAGGGATGAAAAGGGTAAATTAACACTTCTGTTCACATCTTTTTTTACCCCAGAATGTACTTCCTTTTCACCCTCCCATTTCAAGTGCTTGTACTACTATCCACCATTCTCATCAACTTAAGGTTCATGTGTCAAGAGTGTTTCTGCCGGACCATCTCAGGACACCTCTGTCTTTTCCATAGCCCTCTACACTGGCTGCCGCAGACTTATCTGGTTGATCCACTGCCTAGAGTCAGAAACTTAGAGCGTCGTGCTTAATTGAGAGAACGTGGAAGTTTACTGGCCCTGTCACTTCTTATAACTCATGCTGGGCGATCCCAGACTCCACAGCTCTCCCCGTATCTCTCTCTCTCCACCTCAGGGGGTGTTCTTTGGTGTAGACACTTTGAATGGGACCCGTATATGATCTTGGACAGCTGGGGTCCAGATGTTTCCGAGCTAAATGGATATGACAGGTTCCATCAGTCTTGAGTTTGATTGACTTGCAACATAGCAGACTCTCTCTCTCATCTCTCTTGTCTTTGAAGGTGCTTTGTTTCATTGCAAATTGATTGTGCTTTCCTGTGTTGTTTTTTAAATGCGATTAGGACCCTAATTAGTCCATCTTCATGCCGAATTTGTCTAAATTAGTTTGTAGATAAACAGTGGTTTTTGGGCCAGTCCAGGTATACATGATGGCTGTCAGATCATTCAGTCTGATTCTGGACGGCTTGTCAGGGGCAGTATGGTGTGGATAATGCACGCTGATCGTTTCAAAATGACCGTAACTAATGCAGACCAGGTTGATCGGTGATCGACCGAAAGAGACGTACCTCAAGTGCTATCAGAAAGTGACGTGTTTTTCTTGCTGCTTTATTTCAGACATAAAATAAACGATCCAAATACTTCAAGGGTTGCGAGGTATTGAAAAGCAGAGCATTCATGCATTTTGATCGAGCAGGTGGTTCTCATTTCGTGTACAATACAGAACATCTGTGGCTAGGTTGAAGCACAATCAAACACCTAATCCTCCCTCCAGCACCCCCACCCGCCAGGACCACCACCCTTTTGTTTCATCTCTGTTGTGCTTCTAAACATCATTATGATTACACAATGGTATGTGACGCATGAAATTAAAAAAGATAACAGATTTTGGACACGTTGAGGTTTCGTGGAAACATTGAATCGTTCCGAAATAACGACACCGCTCATTATGAACCTCTCGGTGGAAAAGTTGTTTGTTGCAAAGACTTTGATATGATGGAGGCCCAGATCTCTTTCCCCTGGGAGATTTGTTATTTTACAATGCCCTCTTATCATTTAATGAAGTCTTTCAATGTGTTACGTTACAAAGAAGTAAATCCTGGTTTGGCAGTCTGTTTAGCTATGACCAACGGGGCTTAGAAATGCATTCTTGATATCCAAAAGAGAGACAGAAACTTGTATTGCGTGTTGAGTTTAGCAATTGTTCAAAGGTCTGTGCTCGAGTGCCGGGTTTATAGATTTGCATATTTCCCCAAACGCCTTAATTGATCCCTTCTTGAAATTCTTTTGATGCAAAATCTCGGCATTCACTCCATCTCAATTACTTCAGCGTTGTGGTTCGATTTGAATCACGCCACCGGCCGTCTCATTCACAGTCCACAAGAGAGGTTTCTGATTGGCCTGTCCGTTTCACTGTAAGCAGGATCAAAAGATGAGGGTTTCAGAGTGACCCCACAATGCGACCGGTTCTCCGCTTTCACAGGGTAAATCCTTAATGACGATTCCTTCGACATCCCTTACATACCTTGTTTCCTAACCTCGGATTAGTAATGCTCGTGAGATTTCGTTTCGCGGGAGGGAGCGCTGTGTTACGAAAATATTAACACGTCACCACGTCTAAGCTTTTCTTTTGATGGTGATTAGGAGCAGGTGTTAGGGAGCAACTTGAGAAAACCGAGAGCCTGCCACCTCCTCCGACTACATGATGGAAGCCTGTTCAAGTGATTTATGAGCTAGAAAGCCTCGTGTTTGAACAATACACACTCTCTTTCTTAGATAGCTTGTATCAAAGCAGTGTACGTGAGGGTCTCGCAACACGTGCCGGATGGAACCAAAAACATGATGAGGGCGTAAGTGTATCGGCATAGAACTAGTTCACGTTTCCTTGCTTAAAATCTGGGTTAGCTGAACATTTCCAGACTTGAGAATAGCACAGTACTGTTTGCTAGGCTAGATATGTAAGAAAATAAAACAGGCCTGGCGTTTAGGAGCAGCAATTACCAGTGGACTTTAAATGCTGAAGCTTATTACTTTTCATGAGTGAACGGACTACTGCCTGCCAACCTCTCTACCACCCACCCCCTCCCTTTGGAAACCCCTGAATCTGATTTATTAATTCCTAGATATGGCTTGCGCAAACATCGGGCGGCTCTGTGTAAACAGTTTAAATTAATAACGGCCTACGTTCATTGAAACCCTGCTATTACAAACCCCTCACCTCTCATTGCATTTCAGCTTCCTCCTGACTGAAACACTAGATTGCTGCTGCAGAAATCTGTCAAGACTGATTTACTGTCACGGTGAAATCGCTCATATCCTGGTGTATTTACAGCAGTCATTGTGTGGTACACTGGCATTTTAGGTGAGCTTTAGTTTCACTCACGCATCGAGCAGTGATATTCATGTCACGCAATGTCAACAAAGAGACTTTTTCGTCAATTTCTCCGTGCAACCCCATCATTCAAACAACACGGCCTTGACGTTTTCCTCAAAGGACGTCAGCTAAGCCCGACGATTAAAGTGCTAGATCATGTCAATCAGATGTCAGGTTCTCGAATTTGCCTGTCACTTCCTGTTCACCCAGTGCCTAGCTGTTGTCTCAAAGCTCGGAGGATCGCTCATCAAAACCAGTCTCTGGTGGGTTTCATCTGCTGGTATTGTTTTCTGCGTAGCATCTGCTGTCACAGGAGCGTTTCCCAATGCCCCTCTGCCATTAAAAGCTTTATGAAAACCAAGTTCTGGTCTGTAAGACAATCAGACAGCGATAAACTGTTACCTCTGATGAGTTCCCCAGTGGTATTGTATTCTCAAACACAAGTTCTCAGAAAGGCGGGCACTGAACTCTAAAAACTAATGTGATGATCACTTCTGTGATGATATGGATATTTTCTAGGTTCATTTAAACCAACACTTGGGTTTGTCATAAAAACGAATTGCATTAAGTTGTGCCTCTCTCTCCCCTTTATGCAGTATATATTATTTAGGAAGCTATATTTTAGCTGTTTTTTTATGATTGGAACAGAGTTTGTGATGGTTGTTTGCCTATGTTTCCGTGGGCAGTGCACTAGATTTTGGACCCGAGTGAATTCTGAGTTTGTGCCTGTTGCATCTAATATCGTTGAGGCAACACATTATTCTTCTGGATTGAGTAATCACTGAATACTTTTGTTTGATTGGGTGGCAGAGTCGTTGGCACCATGTACTCGTAGGGTGTATTAAGACTTTGGCTTACGAACTGAGAATACCTTCCTCTTATAAATGGATGTATTTACCTTTAGAGCTGGCCTAATGAGCAGGAGGAGAGCCCAGAGATGTGTTGACGTCAACACTAATTCAAACAGCATGCAAGGTAGGGAAAGCAGCCACGCAGTCCTGAAGGGAGTTCAGTTAAAGTCCCTGGTCTCAACAGGAGTACGGTTCAGCAGGAGCGAGCCGCAGACTTCTGGGCTGAAGAGACTGATTTGCACTTCACCACTCAATTTAGCTAGAACTTTTTACATCAATTGTATAATTTCAAATAATCCCAAATCGCACCATTAAAGGAGCGATTTTGACAAAAAAATAAATCAGTAAAGGCGCTCTACTTTCCTTCACCCTTCGCTCAAAGACAAATAAAGCTTCTATGGAGTAAAGGCGTAGGAGTTTCCATTTGGGACAATTAGCTGTGCTAATGAAGCTCTCCGTTTGTTTGCTACGATGTTTGCATAATTTACAGGTCATTAATACTGCACTATGTGCATGGGATTGTGCAGTAAATGTGGGAGCTTTGATGTCAGTATCTTGATAAAGTCTTGCCACTTGGCTTGTTTGGAATGGAAATTTCAAATGATCTCTCGACACGTTTTGCATACTTGTTTTCCTGGCGTCACCGCGTTGGTTATTTTACTGTTGCATACTTGCTTCATATCATCTGAACTGAATGGGAAATTAATGAGGGCAGTACCCTTGTGAATGTGTGAACAGCATATCCGTAATGTGGTTAGTGAACTAACCATCTTGTTTGTGGATTTTACGGTCTCGGCGAGCAGCTTTAATTACTAGACCTCTCGCTGTGCTGTAGGCCAAGCAGACAGACCTTTTCCTGCCAGCTCATCACATCCTTCCGGTATTAATAAAGCACTGAACGTATGTGCAGAGGGCAAGAGAAGCCGGCCACCGATGTGATTCATGACTCGGGCCTTCGCGTCTGCTTGCCTCTCCAGGCTCCAATTTAGCAGGCTGGACTTCCGCCCCTCGCTTGCCTCCAAATCAGACCAATCAAAGCTTGTTTTATCAGTGGGCTTCTTCAGGTTGACAGGTTTTGCTTGTTTTGAAACCTTGCGCTTTAAAAGGACTAATGTATTCCTTTAATGAGCCCTGACTAGTATACTCCCCTACTCCCAGTTGCTTACACAGCACTTCTCCTGGATTGGATGGCTTGTTTTGCTACTCAGTTTTCAGCCCCCTGGGGTGGGTGCCACGAGCCGAGGAACGGTGCCAGATCTCCACCAGGTAGTCCAGAGAGAGAGAAGATTGAGACTTGCCTCCTATGCTTTTCTGATAAACAAGAAATGGTGTAATCTTTGAACTTGTGTCACATTTATAAACATTACTTAAGTAAATTGAATCTAGGAATTTTGTGAAGTTTGTGGACACCGGGGCAGGGTGCCAAGGTACATACAACACCACAGGCTGTTGGCCACACACTATCATGTCAGGGGTCTCTGTAATCCAGTGCTCAAAAAACTACACAAAATCCCTTCAGCCTCATTCAATTGTTTTGGATCAAAGTGCTAAACTAACAATCCACCATCACGCGATTTGGGTGTTTAAATGTTATTGTTTATTTAAATGACCTGGGTTTTTTTTCTCCATTTTTTGATCTGTTAGTATTAGATATGTTAGGCATCAAGAAACAAAGTGTCGCTTTTGGGCAGGACTCTTGAATGTCTTTTTTTAAATAAATCTTAAAATTATTCATCTTTTTAATAATTTTTGTTGTCTGAATATTTACAAAACCCACAAATGTTAAGGGTGAACAATAGTGATGATTTATGAAAAAAAGCCTTGGGGAACATATAAAATGCATTTTATTGATGGGAAAATGCTTCCTTTTTTAGCATTCCTATCTCGCTTGTTTGGAATATTTCCACATTGAATTTTAAATACCATTAGAAATTCATGCATTTGATATCAACATTACTTCCCAACCTTTACAGCCACACACACACCCCTCTCCTCACCTTCTAGTCATCCCCTTTGAGTCACATGCCCGCCTCAGGGTCACTGTATTTTCAAATGTGCTGTCAGCATAAATCTTATGGGAGTGTGGGCACAGACACCATTGAATTTCTATCCAAACTTTCGATTGTGTGTAAGCCAAGTGACCACGGGGATGTCTCACGGATGTGCATGGGGTTTTCTCTGTTGTGCCATCTTCCCACAACTCTCTCCCCACCTGCAACATTTTTAACAATTTTACCATTAACACTTTGTGTGAAGCTGGTCCAGTGACGCCTTTGTGCAGGGTTCAATCCATTTTGTGACCTAGATTAGACAATTAATCTCTTAGAAATCTTGAAGACAACCCGCAGTGGAAGATAAAGCCCTGGTGGTTTGCGCATAGACAGCGCCAAAGATCTGGCAGCTTTAATTGACTTCCGGCAACTTGATGACCTGTCGTATCTTAATTGACCTGCCTTCTGGATTGGGCGGATGTAATGACTAACAGATGTTGCAAGGGCCCCAGTTGACACCAAAAACTGTCCCTTCATTGCATGAACAAACAAACATATGGTCAGGGAGCTTCAATTATATGAAGATATACATTGTCAGTACAAGCCCCCTATTGACAATCCGTGTCCCAAAGGGAGCAGGAACTCATTTCAAAGCTATAAAAAGACTAAGATAATCATTTAGGCATGATCCAGGGCTTTTGATGTGCTGGCAGGTCTTTGATAAACACATTAGAGGCCATATAGAAGCTGTTGTGAGTGCCACAGAGCAGCTATGTTGTTATTTAGAAATTATTGAGAACATACTCGGCCCATCTGAGCCTGAGTAGAAGCAGAAAGGTTTTCCTGTGTTTCTTGGTGTTTGGGAACAATAATTCATGTAGGGCATTTTGATGAGGTAAGCTGAAAGCTAGAGTTCTGCATTCTAACTCGGAGCGGGACTCTTTAAATACGCTGCGGTGCCAAATTACAAAAGACGATCTCCAGTCTGATGATTTATTTCAGCTTACACCCTGTCCCGTTCAAAGCCACCACGTCCAAAAGAAAGGAGACGGTTATAAAACATATTTTACTGTTGGGCATGTCTTTCCCATCATCCTCCAGGTTTTCCAATAATCTCACTGTCAGGTGCTTCATTCCCATAAGGAGGCTGAAGCTTCACTTGTCTCAGCCAATTTATTAAGATCATAGAAGAATGAAAAGGAGTTTGTGCTCCTCGGAGAGGCTGTTAGCGAGACCACTGGTCTTGGTCCAAAGCTTCAGAGAATTACAGTTAAAGTCCTTATGCTAAGTATTGATCCAGCAGATCTTAAAAACTCGGCCAATTAAAATGGTCCTATCCGGACACCTGGGGTCATAGCTGTAAGTAGAAAGTGTATCGCCAGAACTAGTTTGCATTTCTATATCGATTTTAAGGTCCATAGGTCTCTCTAACACAAAGGCAGCCGTGGTGCTGCTATTCTCATGAAGACAAAAAACTTTTCCAGTTGTCCAGCTTAGATTGTACATTTGTTCGGCTATTGCCCAGCAGTATTTAATAAGTGTTTCTCTGGCAGAATTAAATAATGTATCATAGGGTTTCCGTTAAACAGAAGTTTGATCTGGAAAAATGGACGAACTATATTTTTGATTTTGAATTGTCTTGACTGCTTTATTGTTGATATACTGTGGCTAGATCTGTTTCCTCTCATGAAGGACTGTAATGGAGTCATACTGTATCTATCTTACATCTTGCTTTTTGTTACACCGTGGTATATGCATAGCAGGCACAACTGCAAATGCTCATTTTATTGTAATCACTAATCTTTGGTTTTAATTTGGCAGCAGCCAGTTTTGTGAGGATAATCATTGATGAAATGTTGTTCAGAACAACAAGCTGTACATAACCCTCTGCATCTTATTTGAGTCAGAAAGGGATTTAGAAAATACTAGCTAAACAATAGAACACAATGTTTGATAACACAAGAGCAGAAACGTTGGAACTGTACACCATGTAGTGATTTGAAACACAAGATGTGTGTTTAGTCATTTTTTGGTGATTTTGTGTTTGTCGTTTTAAATTTCTGTTTACTTTATGTACTTACCTTTATGGGGGTTAAAGCCAAATGACGTCAAACTTACATTGTCCACAAAATTCTACCTCACAGCTCAACTTATAATAAAGAGTATAAGCTTACCATTGTGAATCAGGGTTATTTTTTACTAAAACACGTATTACAGCATTAATAAAAAAAAAACTAAAATAATACATAATAATAAATAATAGTGCATTCAAGCTCATTTGATCATAAGGTATCTTTCCTGTAAATCGAACCCACAACCATTGCACTGCTAACGGCTAATGCTTCACAAGTTAAGCTCCATACGCTATACAACTTTAACATCTTGTATGTTTACTTTAAATGTGTATGGTTTAAAGACATCTTTAAAGTTGCACCAAAAATGATATGACTTAACAAGGGCACTTTTGCTTCCTGTCAGTTTATGACCTCATTTCCTTTCTCAAATCACTTCTCCTTCCTTCTTGGTTTGTGCGTGTGGGACGGGGTCCTGAGGGAAGGTGTCGGACAGGTCAAGATGAGAGGCTCCGTTGGGACATCAGGGCTGACGAGAACCAGGCGGCTTCAGACAAACATTTTCATCCTGCATGTCAAGGCCACCAGGGCACTAAGACACAGGGCACAGGGTGCACATCTGTGAAATAGACTAGAGCAGGTCGAGCATTTTAAGTGTTACTTAGTTTTCGACATTGACAGGCAAGAGACGTCTTGAGAAACATGTGAAGTGATTGAAGTGGTAAGAAATGCGCTCTTTCTGGATACAGTGACGTTTACAGAACTGCATGAAAGTTTAATGTCTGCTTAATGTCTACGTTTGTGCTAACCACATGGGGGGCAGGGAATCTAACAGCATACATTGTTTCAGATCTGTTGGCCCGGGGCCGTGCTGAAATCACTGCGTGGAAGCTCATATTGTTTTTTCTTTTCTTTCACTGAGGCCAAAAAAATGAACGTGCCTCCTAAATCTGGGTAATATGGGTCCCCTAGAGCAGCAGGAAAGATGGAAAATAATGCTGTGGACTAATACCACAGCAGTTAATTACACAAATGTGCTTTTGCTGTTAGGCCAACGGCATGCTAAAGCTATGTTTTAATGTTATGCAGACCCAACATCAAACTGTTGGGGAAAAAAATAGGTTGACTTATTTGGTTTGGTAATTGTTGAATACATCTTTGCAACATATTTGTGGCTCTCAAGCTGTCTTATTTCCCCTTTATGCTTCTTTTTTCTTCCTCTAACCGTGTTCCTTCAAAATGCATGGCCCATACAGTATGTCTGACTTGACATTGAAAACCGTCTCTCATGAATTTCATATTTTGTTGCAGAGACCAACAATACATATTTTTTCATCTCTTTGTTATAAGGTTTTAATCATTCATACCTAAGGACCTTTGAGAAAAGCCCATCCTCAGAACCAAGGGTGTGGGGGTACCGCAGCTTTCCGTCATGCCTTAAGAACCACACAGCGGATATGTTTTTATATTAAATGTTTAAAGAGAGGCATGCTGATTGAATCAATATGAAGTTGACCAGTGACAGATGGTGGAGGTGATATTAAACTGGGCAGAACCTCCCCTAATCCAATATGCATGTACCTTTCTTTCCACATGTGAGTATATAAAACCATCTCTGCAGTAGATAAATCTGGCGCCCAAAGCGGGCTGCATTCGTCCAGTTCCACATCAGTGAGATATTGTTTGGCATTGGAAAACCACTACAACAATTGGTCGCCATCAAAAGTAAAACAGCACCATAAGTCTTAATTGCTGCAGGTGCGTGACAACTCGAATTAGCATCTTTAAGAGCGTTTGATATGAATTGTTACAAGGTTTCCCATTGCACACTATCAGGTTATAATGGAAAATCACAGTCCGGAATTACCTGTGTCGTGGGTTGAAGCCAAAAATGACAAAAAGGTTATATTTCCCATTTTTATTTTTTTCCATCAGACATCGCACCACCCAACATTAATCCAGCCTTTTTTTTTATTACCAATCGTTAATTAAAACTCTCCATGTGTCCAAAAGTGTCCAGATGTTGTCGGCCAATGATATCCAAAAACCCCACCTTCCCTTTTTTTAATATCCTTTGTCATAAAGTGGGCATTATCATGGTCTCATAGTTCCACAGAACACATCACAGAAGGCTTTCGAAATCGCACATAATAAAGATGGTGTGAGTGGAGATGCCGCGTTGCCAAAAGCATTTGCAACGGCTCTTTCCAGCCAGCCGAAGTGAATACAGAGCTTCACATGACGTCTGACAAGAGGAACACTATTTTGGGCATCTGAGCCTTTTCTGGCCTTTGGAGCACCGCTGAGCTCAGACTATGGCATCGTGTCAAAGTTTAGTACTATCATCTGCTCTGAGCCGTAATCATCCACATTAGCTTTCACAGCGAGACGGATCCCGTCATGAGTAGTGTCATGCAGAAGCTCAGAGGTTGGCAGACGACTTTTATGAGGTATTAGGTTACAATGTAAAGAAAACTACAGTGGTAGAAGTTCATTTGCAGAAATTAGGCATAATACCTATGACAGATATGTAGTATATTGAAGGCAGTGCAAAAGAGCTGGATGAAAGCGAAAGCCTTCCATTGCTGACTTTTTACATGGTTGCTTGAAGGGACAGTTCACACAAAAATAAAAAAACCTGTCATCGTTTATTCACCCTCATTTTGTTTAAAACCTGTATCTGACTCTTTCCTTTGTGGACCGTATCTTTTTCTGTGTTCTGCAGAAAAAATGAAGTCATATAGATTTAATATGACAAAAGGGTGAGTAAATGGTTAAAGAATTTTAATTTTGTGTGAACTATAACATCCATTTTATTTTATTTTTTATACGCAGGATGTGTTTGTGTGTTATGCTGAGTGTGTATGCTGCATATGCATTACCTATGGAAAACAGGTAACCATGAATGATTTAGAATAGAAAAGCTCTTCTGTTTCTACCATAACAGGGGCAAACTGGTTCGTGAGTACGGTCACAATGTTCAAAGGATTTATTATTGGTTTAATTAGGTTTTGTTCTAGGCACAGTTCCTAAGACTTCTATCCCATTTGAGGCTGCAGATAAATCAAGGTCCCTGGTTTTCATTAAAACTGTGCCATGGTATCCTTACCTGCAGGCTCTAATCTATGGAGAAGCTGGCTCCTCTGCCCAGATCTGACTCCATGCGTAACCATGGGTTCAGAGTTCTCATGTGTTTCTTTGTGGGTGTCTTAGTGCCTGAGGGCGGCATGTTGCTTATTGTAAGCTTCTTTTGTTTAGCGAGTCTGAAGAATTATCAAGGGTAGTCTTTCTGACGTTGTCCCGAGAAACACTTGAATCATTTGACCACTAGCCCGGTTCATTATGTTCATGCCCCATGTGCAGACCCAGGGCCTGAGTTAGCAAATATCCACCCATCATGATGAGCTCTCCGGTTGAGAGAGGCCAGAGGTTACCCCATCCCTGACTTCACACCCTCGTACGGCTCACCTCAGCTATTGATTCCCGGATGCCTACAGTCCCTGCGGGTTGGGATCCTAGATAGCGTCATGCCACACTAACCCCACCTCCCACTGCTGCTAAGTTGAACCAGCTTTAACTGTCTATTAAGAGAGATAGAGGTAGTTAGGATAAGAGGGGTAACGTAGGAACCAACCCAATCCGCGTCCAGACTACGTGCCTATAGGCAAGAGACCAGGGCGCCACCATCTCCACCAGACGCAACCACAGAACGACCTTCCAGCTGTATGGAATGTAAACACCTTGACTAGGGGAACCGGGGGCTGAAACAGAAGACTGAAGTGTCCCTTTGTATTCCTAATGCAGCCACTGATTTTGTTGTGTTAGGTTTTTTGTTTCACTCGGAGGCACTGATAGCATCATTTGGAGCCGCTCCAGCACAAATGCCTTCCTCTTGCTTCGGCTCACTCTCCGAACACATTTTTTTAAAAATTGTTGTGGGTACACCCTCTCATTCTGCTACTTTAATGCATCCAGAGAAAGACTAATGACCAGGCCTTTATGTACAATCGCCATCATTTACCAAAGTCATATCAACTGGGGATGCTGCCTCATGGAATGCTGTGCTATTCTTACTGGTGTCATCCATCAAACGGCTTGGCAGCTTTTGGCTTATTGCTCTTCACATTACTCCAGGACTGCACAGTCCCTGGGAAAGGCTAAATGACAGGAGCAGAAGTCCTTTGACTGGGGCTCCAGGACTCAGTGCGCATGCGGAAGCCCTGAGATTGATGGAATGTACGGCTTTAATGGCTTAAGAGGCACTTTCTGGTCTGACCGGGGTATGCTGGACAGGTTAAGTGGGATTGTCGCCACAGACCAATAATGGAATGAAGCCACATTCACTTTGATTTACACATACACACATCCATAAGGTCTTTAAATTGTTTGTCTTGACCTGCTAGCAGAAAAGTTCCTCTGGCCATGGCTACAAAGGCTCTTACTTTTAGATTCAGGTGGTCCAAGCGACACAGGGTTGACCTCCGGTTTAGGTCATCAGTACTGGGAGACACCAGACTCCACGATGGCCCTTAGGCAGAGGCTTATTTTCAGAGGAGGAGCTGCTGTAAATCTTTCACCCCCCCCACACACAGCCCAGCACCTGAACACTCCAAGCCACACCACCCACCTCTACTGCCCAGTGCCACATTTCATGCAGAACAGACTGGACTTTTACACACCCCAGGCACAGCTGGAGATGTGGAGTTCAGCGAACAGGGCACCGATTTATTTATTTTGATTTCCCGTAAAAGTTTTTGTGGTGTTTTGATTGGCACCTCCCGCTCTCAGGTCTGTATTCAGAGCTGATTACTCATCATTTGGAAAAGAAACAACCTGTGGCTGTCTATTCCAGCAGGAGTGTGTGGACAGTCTGACAGGGTGTTTGATGGATGGGGTGGAGAGAACTGGACAATGGAGGCAATGGCTGAGCTTGGGGTTTTAACTGTGGGTTGGAGGTGTTGAGAGACTCACTACACTAACGGGATAATGGCTGTTGACCACCCGCCCCGCCCACCCACATAACCCCCCCGGGCACACCCAACGCACATTTTTCTTAGCTTGTTCTGCTCCATAAAATTATCGGCCCACTGTCGGGGTCTGTAATTTGGCTAATGTGTAGCTCAAGGGAAGATGTGACCTCAGACCAACTGTTGAGGCAGAAGTTGGCCCTGGAGTTAGAACAGTTTGGGTGTAAAAATGTGTTATTGTTGGGCAAACTGTTGCATAAAGAAAAGAAATTGCGCAAGTGCAAGGTACATTGCATACTTCTGAACGCACACATACGGTACACGATCGCACACAAATGTGTCAAACACGAGGCACCTTACAGCACAAATCATCCCAATCATTGGAGACCCACTGACTCTAATCTCGCTCCTAATGAGACAGGGCAGAATGGCTCAATTTTCCAATGGCCTGGAAAGCCTCCGAAAATGAGCCGAGTGTTTCCTTGGCACAGACTCTCATTATGTCTGCTCGAGAGAAGAGAGAGAGGGTTGTAGTGCTTTGAAAGAGCCACACTGCCTTCCAGGGACGGCCCGACGGCGAGCCTGTTAGCATGCTGGTATTTTAATTACATCCCGTCATGCTTCATTTCTCCTTGAATATAATGTCCCCAACAAAAAAACAGACGCTTTCATTATTGATACGGCCATAAGCATAAGCCAGCTATAATCAGTCCATTGTCCACTTTAGCTGTATTCAGACGCAGTCTTGTTAGTGCTGTTTGTAGCTACAAGTAGAGTCTTTTCATCATGTCCATTAAAAGCCATCCTGGCATATTACTTAAGATAACCATCAGATATCAGAACTTTTCGTTCTTCCTAATAAAAGGATCTTGCTCTGTCTAATTATGTTTGTATGTCATACATTTTTAACGGGATGCTCAGAGAAGCGGCGACTAAACCGACTTGTGTTTATCAACTGCTTTGCATAGACCATGAAGGAACAAGTTGATTTAATGGTCTGGAGGTTGTTTAATAAACCTTACAGCCTACAGTTCTGCAGGATGTGTGTGTGTTTGTGCGAGACTGTTGTGCATTAGACACAAAAGGAACGTTTTTGCTTTGTACATCCACATTCTATAGGTTATGTCATACAGAGCATGCACAGACATCTGTGGAAGTGTTATTGTGCAGAGAAACAGCTTGTACGGGTAGTATTTCTATTGATACTAGTATAATCTGATATCCTGTTTAAATATAGATGACATACTGTACTACACTGAATTTTCAAGTGTATTCATATTCTCTGGCCATTTTGAGGGGCCGGAATAATGAAAATGACTGAGATGGCTCCACTAAGACTCATTCCTAAATAAAGATCTTGATAAATATGGTTCTAATGAAACAACATTACATTATAGTCTATAACATGACTTTTAAGAAACTGTCATCATTGACCTGTAAAGATTCACTCAGAGTTTGCTTGTATACTTATGTCAACACACTCACATAGAAAATGGTATGAGTGCCCTTTGATGCAAAACCAATTAAATAATCACAATACAGCGATTATAGCAGCCGATGAAAGCTTTTCACTCTTATCTCCCACGACACTTGTCAAATTAATAAACATATAGACGCTTCGGGTGTTTAGCCGTGCAGAAATTCAGACTTATCTAGAGAATTCGTCAAACATGTTTAAGTCTTGTGAGGATGCTTGGATTTATGTTCATTCTCGGCGCGCTGAAGAATGCCTTCTCGGAAATACAGGATACCCTTCCGAAATGATTGAAGTAAATTGAAGGTTTATGGGTATTTTTTCAGGATATGGAGCCTATCGTAAGTCCATGTTTGCATAAGGGAATGAATTTCTAACCCTAAACAGATGCCAGAAATCCATACAGTATCTTAGAAAAGTGCAACCATATGATGAGGATATGAACATAGGGTCATCTCGTAGTATCTTTGTGGGTACCTGAGGAGGAGAGCCAAGTGAAAAGAACAGATTGATCAGGTCTTCGTAGCGACCCAGCATCTCTCACCTGGAAAGTAAGGTGTTGGAAGGTATTATTATGTTTCTTAACACTTTTAAAACTGGCATGTCAAAGCTGTGCTATTCTGTTAAAGATGGAGACCAAGTGCATTGAACCAAGCTTTGCTTTGGGGCTATAATTCCCTTACTGAACTCTTAAACCGAATTAGATTGTCTAAAACATTTGAGCTTGAGTAATTTCGATGGAGAATAGCCCGCTACGCACATCTTGCAGCGATCTGCAGTTTAATTTGCGCCGATAGTTTGCCCCTGGACCCTGTTATCATGTATGACCTTGCACATAAACCCAGAATTAGGGGTTAGTAACCCAAAAGATTTCCATTTGAATAACACCTATTCTTCCCATAAGAGCTTTATTCATTGGTGACCAGGAACACATGGTCTGCGCTGTGCAACACGGATCAACATTGTCATAGCAGCCACGCCGGCTTTAGTTCAAACAAGCGAGCGTGTCATTTCTTATGCTTACCTCACAAATTTATTAGAGGTCCTGTCTGTAATTTCCTATAAAAATGTTCAGTCCTTATGGAGAAAACAAGAGTTATTTGGATATAATGGCTGTTTGGACTGTTATGATTCTTGTAAATCCTAATGGTTTGCATTGATTTTTGGGCAGGCTGTTGTCTCAAAGAAACCGATCTTTCTCATTGACCACATTAATGCCACCACACCGCATAATCCCTTTGAACATCTTGCGTGTTCCATTATCATTTCAAAGGTGTTTGAAAAATGACGCCTCTGGCCGGTTCTTGCCTCCAAGTGGGAGCGGAGTTAAACGATCCGACGACCTCAATTACCGCAGAGTTAAGCGGCTGATATTGTAATCAAAATCCCACATGCACTCATGGGCAGGTTTGCAGCCGTCAGGCACCAACCAGGAGGGCAGAGAGCAAACCTGGAGAGTATTTATATCATCATTCCAATTACCGCCAGTGAATCAGAGTCTCTGGCACTGGAAGTAACACTTGCCGCCGTCGTAAAAAAATAAAACTTAAACTTATTTATGCCTATGTATTAATAATGCGAAAAGAAAGGCTCGAAGGAAAAGAGATGCTCTATAAAAATTATATCAAAACTGAAAAGTTTTGTTCTTTTATTTATAAGCGTCAGCTGCTTCGCATTTCCTAAATTGAATGGCTAAACACATGAGTGTCTGAAATTCAAAACAGACTGGGATTCGCTGGGTGGAGCTCTGTAATCCTTCAGGAGACAATCGAAAAAAGGGGGGATCTCAAGGTCTCGGTGTCTGTTTCAAATCTGCCACAGTTAACTTGTTGGAAAGTGTTCTTAACAAATTTTGTGGTATGAGAGCACTACAAAGAAAGGACCAACCAGGCTGCTATTGGCTTACTAAAGCGACTTTCTGGTTTCTTTCTGTTTGCGTGAGCATCATGTCGTTGTTATTGAATCGGTGTTATGGCTTGCTAGTGCATCTCTGCAATTCATTTTTATTGTGGTGTTACACTACATTTTACATTTTACCCATGTTTACAGCCTATTCAGCTACTCTTAACCACAATAAAACAATTAACTTTACATTAACAGAAACCAAGGAGTTGTGTAAGTGCAAATGAGAAAATGAGGTTTTATGGTTGTGCTCATTTTAAATTAAACAACCTCATTGTGGGAATATGATTAAAACGTTTGTCCATTATTAACACTTAAGATTTTTGTTTTTGTTGGGCTTGATGAAAGAAATGTAAGACCATGCAGTGGATTTGTTTAACTGCATTTATCTATCATTCAGATCAAGAGAGTTTGCAAGTGAATGAGATGGTTGGTTAGTTTAATAATTGCGTTTTTTGAGATGTGTGCTGCTTCTTACTGTTGAAAAACTACAGTAGCGGATGGGAAAGGGGGAATTGGTCAAGCAATGAGAAATCCTGTGTGGCGAAATCCTCCTGGCTGAAATTCACATTAGCTTGCAGGGATGCGGTTAAGGGACCAGAAAGGGGGCATAGAGAAAAAGCCCCTCTATTTTTCATGAGACATAAGTACATTTCTGCTTGTTTGTCATCTCTTTAAGTGCAAACAGATCTTCATTTT